>NW_027441451.1:0-212500 GCF_964195595.1 Calonectris borealis
AGGGATGGTTGTGGAGGTGTGCATGTGGGTGTGCAACCAGGGGTGCTCAGGGCTGTCCTTGCGAGCAGGGTCCCTGCACCCCAGGGGCTGTGTGCTGGGGCAGGGACTCTGCCGCCTGCCAGGCTCAGCACTCAGCCTGCCCGGGGAGCTCCCCACGGCGCTGTGGGGAGAAGCTGTGGGTGGAAGGAGCGAGCCCCAGCAGGGCAGGTCCTTCTGCTGTCCAGAGGGTGCTGCCGGGGTCAGCCCTGCTCACATCTTCAGATCACTACAGGACTTCCCCAGAAGACTTTTGAAGAAGCACAGCAAGGCAGGGGCTACCTGAAAAGCAAGTGTCCTGTTCTTTCTATCTTCTACTCTGGGTTGCCTGGGTGGGCAATGGGACATAGAAATTAATGTCTCATGTCAAGAAGAGGCACTGAATTTCCAAATCTGTTACTCTTGGAGGTGAATAAAGCAGGGAGTATGAGAAATCAACACACCGCAGCTTACAGACAGCAGCAGTACAACTTCTCCAGGCTCATCAGGGTTGGTCTGATGATCCCATCAGAGCCTGCACGGACAGAGAAGACATTGTGCAGTGCCCGGCTGCTGGGAGGGGTCTGCAAGCAGAGCTGAGCACACAGCGGGTGGGATGGGGTCTGTGAGCACCGACAGGGAGGAGAGGTGGGGACAGGGAACCAGCTCTCGGCAGGGACAGCTCCAGGCAGCAGAGACCTGGGCAGGGGGTGGGAGGAAGCTGCAAACAAGCACCGGGGTAGGCTCCGTTAAGGCAGCTCTCATTCGGTCCTTCACTGTGGATGTCTTCTGGGCATTGTCTGCTGGGCAATGAGCTGACTCTCCCTTTAGGACATCCCCTCTTCAGGACACCTGACCCTCCGCTTTGCCTGTCCTGCTGGGCTTGCGAGCTGCCCTCCAGAGAGGCACAGCTCTCCTGTAGGATCCTAGGGAGGGCTGAGCTTTCCCTTGGAGGTCAGTACTCTCCGCTCAGAGTCCTTTGCTTCTCTTGTGAGGGACGGTGTCCTTCTCCATCACAACTCCACCTCTGGGGTGGGGAAGAGAAGAGTGTGCAGATCTGCCCTCTACAACAGTGCTCCCCTGCTTTCATCAGAGTCCAGTGGTTTGGTTTGGTTTCTTTTAATGAGTAATTTGTGTGTGAAGTCATCTTTGAGGCAGCACAAGGGAAAGAGCAGGGCAGCTGGGTAACAGACTGGTGGACACTGCAGCTCACCTGACTGCACTAAGCCACAGAGAGCTGAGCCCTTTTGCCTCTCCTGTCTCAAGACTCTTCACATTTTCAGTCATAGAAATGAGCATTTCTACCCCTAAAAAGAACACTCACCAGATGTGATGGTGGAAAATAAAAAACAGAGACAAAATTCTTATAAGGTCACCCTAAGCCTCTCTTCTGCAGCCCACGCTCTTGAGAGTCATGAGTGCAGATACTGATCTTTTCCATTAAGGGCGGATGACATCTGACATCCCTTGGGAACATCGGAGCTGTCACAAACCAGCTGCCAGGTACCCACTGCAGCAGAGAAAAGCTGGCTCCTTGGCCATGAACAGAGGTCCTGCTCCTCAGAGCACACTCAGCCAGCACAAACCAGAGAAGGAAATGCGTTTCAATTTTGGGGAGGGGGGGTGGATTTCTATGAAAAAAGGAGTGGCTTTGCTTGGAGAAGTCTGTCATACTTTTTCCTTGTCTATTCCAGTTTTGAACAGTACCCCTATGCCAAGAAACAGCAGCTCCATCACCCAGTTCCTCCTCCTGGCCTTCACAGACACGCGGGAGCTGCAGCTCTTGCACTTCTGGCTCTTCCTGGGCATCTACCTGGCTGCCCTCCTGGGCAACGGCCTCATCATCACCGCCATAGCCTGCGACCACCGCCTGCACACCCCCATGTACTTCTTCCTCCTCAACCTCTCCCTCCTCGACCTGGGCTCCATCTCCACCACTCTCCCCAAAGCCATGGCCAATTCCCTCTGGGACACCAGGGACATCTCCTATGCAGGATGTGCTGCACAGCTCTTTCTTTTAGCCTGTTTCATTTTAGCAGAGTATTTTCTCCTCACTGTCATGGCCTACGACCGCTACGTTGCCATCTGCAAGCCCCTGCACTACGGGACCCTCCTGGGCAGCAGAGCTTGTGTCCCCATGGCAGCAGCTGCCTGGGCCAGTGGGTTTCTCACTTCTCTCCTGCACACGGCCAATACATTGTCACTACCCCTCTGCCACGGCAATGCTGTGGACCAGTTCTTCTGTGAAATCCCCCAGATCCTCAAGCTCTCCTGCTCACACTCCTACCTCAGGGAGGTTGGGCTTCTCGTGGTTAGTGCCTGTTTAGCATTTGGATGTTTTGTTTTCATTGTGGTGTCCTATGTGGAGATCTTCAGGGCCGTGCTGAGGATCCCCTCTGAGCAGGGACGGCACAAAGCCTTTTCCACGTGCCTCCCTCACCTGGCTGTGGTCTCCCTCTTTGTCAGCACTGCCATGTTTGCCTACCTGAAGCCCCCCTCCATCTCGTCCCCATCCCTGGATCTGGTGGTGGCAGTGCTGTACTCAGTGGTGCCTCCAGCAGTGAACCCCCTCATCTACAGCATGAGGAACCAGGAGCTCAAGGATGCCCTATGGAAACTGGCCCAGTGGACGCTGTTTCGCCGACAATAACCTGCCTCCCCTTCTCTGCACATTCCCCAGAGTTCATCTTAGGCCACAAGTCTGATTTTTTCTCTTGTGATAATCCTGCTTATATAGAATTTTCTGGGTTTATACTCCTTGTCTTGAGGCTTGATCCTGTTGCATCTGTCTCTTGCCCAACACTGTGTCAGATGTGGCCTGCCCAATAGCAGCTCTTCAATAAAAGGGGATCTCCCAGGTGCAGTGCCTGAAGGCTGGGCTCTTCCCCCAAAGTTGCTTCCACGAAAATGTCTAAGGAATTGGTCTTTTAAACAATCTTTTCTCCCTGTTTTCTCAATGTTTTGGGAGTTAAGCTCATGCTACCATTGGGTTCCACTGGCCGAAACGGTCTGGATTTAAGAGCTCTCTTCTTGGTGTCCAATGGCAGGGCAGATGGTCCATGACCTCCCATTATCTTCTCAGGTTCCTTCATGGATGACAAGACTGATGGCACATACCAGAGTCTCTGGAAATGAATTTGGAGGGGTGAGGAGAGGAGAGGATGGGGACTCACCCCGTGCCCTGGGGTTGCAATGAATGGAGACTCAGAAGGTGAAACACCCTCCCAAGTCAAGTCCCCCAAAAGTAAAGCACCAAATCGACGTATCCATGGACAAGGACTCTGCAGTGCCATGGGAGTGAGTGGGGACCCAGCAGGTAGAAGGAGGGGAGACTGGAGAGATGCAGGAGGTGCCGGAGGAGGCCCAGGGCCAGGATTGTCGTGCTGTCGTGGGGAGTGGGGCTGGTGGGAGCAGAGGAGGGGGCAAATTCAGCCAGGGCTGGGCATCACCTGCAATATGAATTCAGGACAGCCAGCGCGTGAGTAGCCTCCATTTCCTCGTGGCCTTGGGGCCAGCAGCATTCCTGGGGCTGATGGGAAGGCTGAGCTCCCTGTGTGCCCCCCAGCAGCTGCTGTGCCCCTCAGAGGGGCTGGGGCCGTGGGGTGAGTGCCCAGAGCTCTGCAGCACCCTGCGGTGGGCACTGCCGTGGGACCAGCCCAGGCTGGGCTGCTCTGCTGGGCTGGGCTGGGGAGAGGGCAGGGGTGGTGGGGAGAGCTGGGGAGGGTTTGGGCTGGGCTGGGAAGTGCCCGGGAGAGGAAAGCAGCAGTGTAGAGCTCAGCTGTGTGAGTGTGCAGGGTGGGGGCACACAGCAGGGTGCTCACAGTGCAGAGTCAGGTGTCATGGAGAAGGAAGCAAGGCACCAAAGGTGCAGAAGGGAGAGGCCCAGTCTGTGCCATGTTCCCTGGACACACCAGGGAAGCTGTCCTGGGAAAACCTACCCAGACCAGTCCCACACACCGGCCATTTCCATCTCTGGTTGTACCCCCCAGCCCTGAGGAGGGACCTTTGCTGCTTGGTCACCTCTGTCCTCCTCTGGGGCTCACTGATACCCAACTCCACCGCCAGTATTAATAAACAGGGAACCAGTTTCCTGCTGACACTTCTTACACACAAGTCCCAGAGCTCTTGCCACAGCTGGTCTCTCAGCCAAGCCCCTTCTCAGACAGCCCCAGCTCGATCAGGTGCTCATGGCCTTGTCTCAACAAACATTGAAAATCTCCATTGATTGAGATCCCACCAACTGGCCTGGGTCCTTGCCCCAGTGGTTGGCTCTGAGGGATTTCTCAGAAAATCCCAGCTCTCTCAGCCTCTCCTTGGCCAAAATATGCTCCAGGCCCCAACCATCCTTCTGGCTTCTGCAGGACTCGCTCCAGTCTGTCAGGGTCTTTCTTGTCCTGGGGAGCCCCAAACTGGACACAGCGGTCCTGTGGTGGGTTAGCCTTGGCCAGCAGCCAGACACCCACCCAGCTGCTCACTCACTCACACCCCCGGTTCAACAGGACAAAGGGAGAAAATAAACCAGAAATGTCATGGGTGAAGAGAGAATCAAGGAGATCAGTTACCAATTCCTGTCACGGGCAAAGACATGTTGACTTGCCGAGGATCAATTTAATTTACTGCCAATTAAAAAAGATCGGGATTGTGAGAATCAATGACAAAAATATTAAAGGCCATTCTCCTCAGACTTTCTCCTTGCTCAAATGTCTCCATTGCTCCCAATTCATCTACCCACCCACACACCAAGAGGAGCAGGGGGGATGGTGAAGAGGGGGTTAACAGTCAGTAAAGAATATCGCTTCGTCTCCTTCCTCCTCACACTTTTCCCCTGCTCCACCTTGGGTCCTCTCCTCCATGGATCCCACCATATTTACAATCAAAGCCATGTGTTTTTCATTTCTTTCTGTCTCTCTTTTCTCCTTTATACTCCCAGACTCACGGAAATGTTGAGATTGGAGAGGACCTCTGGAGATCATCGAGTTCAACCCCCCAGCTGAGGCAGGGTCAGCTAGAGCAGGTTGCTCAGCACCTTGTCCAGGTGGGTTTCGAATATCTCCATGGATGGAGACTCCACAACCTCTCTGGGCAACCTGTTCCAGTGATTGACCACCCTCACAGTCAAAAAGTGTTTTCTTGGGTTCAGGTGGTACTTTATAACATTAATAAGACCCTTCCAAACCTCTTCTTCTCCAGACTGAACAGTCCCACATCTCCCAGCCTTTCCTCCTGTGAAAGATGCTCCAGTCCCTTCAACCAGCTTTGTGGCCCTTGGCTGGACTTGCTTTAGCAGGTCAACAACTGTCTTGCACTGGGCAGCCCAGCACTGGACACAGCACTGCAGATGGGGCCTCACCAGTGCTGAGGAGAGGGGAAGGGTCACCTCCCTCCACCTGCCAGCAATGCTTTTCCTAATGCAGCCCAGGAGGCTGTTGGCCTTGGCCGCGGGGGTGCACTGCTGGCTCCTGCTCAGCTGCTTGTCCTCTGGGACCCCAAGGTTCTTCTCTGCAGAGCTGCTGTCTAGCTGGTTGGCCCCCAGCATGATGTCCAGAGCGTGGCTGGGTCACAGGCTGTCCTCCCCCAGGGACATTCTCAGCAGCACCTTGTCCTTCGTGGAGATCAGCTCCACCTCTGGCACAGGCCCCACGGTGCTGCAGAGTCACCTGGGACAGCAAACCCCTCTCCTGCCGGGGCTGCACAGCCCTCGCCTCTTTCTCTCTGGCCTTGGGCTCTGCAGCTTTTGCTCTCGGGGTGGCAACCTCATCCACCATTCTGTTGCCACCTGCCACCCACTCCAGCATGCCTCTGCTGGGAAGCAAAGCCTTTCCACACACGGGGTCCCATCTCTGGGGACCAGGTTTGCATGGGACAAGTCTGCCCTTGGCCCTGGTGCCCCATCGGAGGGGCTGCAGCCCAAATGGGCACCAAAGCCCACAGCCTGGGCCACAGAGAGCAGGAGCCCCGGGTGCCATCACAGAGCTGTGACTTCAGTGGAATAAGAGCTGAGGTGGGGAAGGACAGCTCCCACGGCTTTTGTGGTAATGGAGACAGAACATCTTTAGGAGAGACCGATGGGGAAGATGAGGAGTGGGGGCTGCCTTGTGTGGTGTCAGGGCAGCTCAGATATATGGAGGGTCTCTATGGGACACGTAACAGGTTAGATGGCGGCTTGTGTGTGGGTCAGCTTCTAAATGGGCCACCCAGTCTTCTCCTCACCTGGACCTGGTACTGCCAAAGGAGGAAGAGCTGGTCAGGGATGTGAAGACCAGTGTCAGCCTTGGCCATAGTGACCATGAAATTGTGGTCTCCCAGATGCCCAAGGACATGGGGAAGGAGAGTAGCAGAGAGCAGACCCTGCACATCAGGGAGTGAGAATTTGTCCTAGTGAGGGCAGTGGCAGGTGGGGTCCAATATGGCAGTGTCAGGGCCCTGAGAGCATCCATAGGCCTTCATGGCCCTGAGCAGCATCACCTGGGGCCTCCACCTGCATCTCTGCCCATGGGCCCAGGAGACCACTGAAGCCCAGGCCTGAGGTTCAGCCCCAGCTCCATCTAAGGTGTAGGTGTTCGGGTCTCCAGACACAGCCAGAGACACAGCCTTGCCTGGCCATGGACCTTGTTGATTCGGACTTGCAGAGGCACTCCCCAGCTTGAGTCTTTATGGGGTGTCCAATGAAATGACACCATCGCCCTCCAGGTGCCAGACCCCGGCTGATTCACAGAGGCCAAGGGCCTTTCTGCTGCCTTTCCTCCCATCACTTGGTCAGGTTTTGGGAGGAGAGGAGGGAAAAGCAGGGGAGGTTTCTGGGTGCCAATGACTGAGATGGGGGAGCAGAGCCCTCACATGTGAAACGATCTAAAGGCTATGCTAGTTCAAAAGTGTTCTCTTCAGCTCCTTTCTCGGAGGCCTTAAATCTTCAGCAGGAACCTGGAAATGCTGAGGTCCCTCCACCTCCCTCTCTTTTATTAATTAACTTGATAGAACCCAAGTCAGAGACTTTCTTTCAATTCTGTTTAGAGCCTAAAGCACTGTCTTGGCAGGGCTCCTCTTTACACACTCCAGGACACTGCTGGCCACCTTTGCCACCAACTCACACTACTGGGTTTTGTTTTGCCTTCTGTTCCCCAGCACCACCAGGGCCTTTTCTGCAGAGCTGCTCCCTCTGCCACTGCAGGCTGTCAGTCTATCGCAGGTGCAGGACCTGGCCTTTTTCCTTTGTCTATCTCATGAAGTTCCTGAGAGGACAGTGGGTACAGGTGTTAAACTGCACAGGACTCTGGAAAGTCCCCGGTGCCGCCTCACCAAACCCCAGTACGTCCCCTGGCCTCCAGGTAGAGCATGGCCCCTTCACCCTGCACTCTCAGCCTCATCATCCAACTGGTGGGTTACCCATATGTTTGTCTACCTGTCCAGACTGGAATGGCCTGACTTGGGTACAAGAATATTGAGGGAGACCATGCCAAAAGTCTTGCTGAAATGGAGGTCAACGACATCCACTCTTCTCCCCTCATGCACAAATGCAGCTACTTCATCATGAAGGCAACCCGGTTGGCGAGGCATGATTTACCCTTGGTAAGTCCATGGCCATGCTCTTCTCTTTTAGGTACCCACAAATGTCACCCAAGAGCACTCATGCAATGGCTCACCCCCCACCAAAGTGAGCTTGTGCAGCCTGTGGTTCCCTGGGTTGCACTTTTGGCCACTTTCAAAGATGAGTGCAACTCTTGCTTGTCCTCACTCACAAGAGACCTCTACCAATCCAATGACCTTTCAAAAGGGATATTCCAAAGAAATATTGATCTTGCCCCGTAACTTCATTACCACTGTTCTTCCTGTTATACGGTGTATTCAGTTTCTCTAATCTTTCATATAATTTCACCTGTCCTCATACAATGACCATTTCTGATGTCACTTTTGCAGATGCAGTTTCTCTAGACAAAGGCCCATTCCATTATTTGCTAACTGGCCGTTATTCTTTGTTCATTCAGATAACTCTCACCTACTCAGTTGCTGCTTTCAGCTTCAGGGAGTTAAAACCTTGCCTGTCTTTCAGTATCCTAAACGTCCCTGTAGCCAATTCTTTAATTATATTTATATGTAACTTTTTTGTATCTATCTCAAACATTTCTCATAAGATTATCCCTTGTAGAAAGACAACTTCATTAGAGACAGCTTGTACTTAGCATATGGTTGAGGAGTGTGTTTTATTGTTTATGAAACTTTATCATGCTTTGCTTTTCTTTGCTTGCAAATAGGAAAACTTCTTATGTGGTCTCTGTGCAGCCAGGTCTCTAAGGGAAGCAGGTGGGGAATGGTGCAATGGAGCTGTAACATTCAGCTCCAGAGTTCAGTGAAGTCTGATGTAAGGAAAAATGATGCAAGTCCCAGGGGGCCAATAAGAAAAATGGTGGGGTTGTGGAGGTGAGGAGCAAGGCTCTCCATACAGTGTCAGTGCTTTTCCTAGCTGTCCAGACCTCCTGAGGAGACACCCTGGATCACTATCACTTGGAGAATGCTTCTATCACCTCTTCTCTAAACTGAAGGATAATAAAATACAAACTTTACATTAAAAAATAAATTTTATTGGGTGCACTTTGAAATCTTCCTCTTTAACTACACTATGAAATGACTCCAGTTAGCTGTACAAGCCTGGAAGATCTGAAGAAAACTACAGGAAGAGAAAGAGCTCCTAAGGCTTTCTGTATTTTAATGAGACCCATGGTGTATTTGGTGCTGAGTCCTTGAAGCTCCCATGATGAGAGGAGAAAGAACAAACCTCTCAAGAAGTCAAAGTCAGAAGCAAAACTCAAAGTACCTTGAAGTATTAATGGGTCCCACTGAGGACCATTACTGACAAAGCCTCCCCATGGCCTCGTTAGAGCAGATCATTGGAGGCCATGCTTGCAGGTAGGCAAAGGCACTGTGCAGGTGGCTGTAATGCTGAGAAAACCCTTGGTTTGTTTTAGGAAGCAGAAAGGCCAAGCCCTCACCCCCAGGCCCTGGGAAGGCAGATCCTGTCCCTCATGCGTGGCTCAGGGCTCTTCTTGGGGGCAATTGGATGTGGGGGTGAGCAATGCCAAGGGTAGGAAAATTCTATGGTACCTCCCGGCCTCCCAAAGAAGGGGTAAGGAGGAAATGAAGTCCAGAGCCTCAAAAGAAAGTTTCTCCTGGTAGGCCTCGGTGGCAGAGGCAACTGCCTTAGCCAAGGGGACACAGACCTCGGTCCTGTTGAGCCTTTTGGCCTTGCCAGAGCCCTCAGCCATCTCTGCTGCAGGCTGTCCTACACTGTCCCATGCCTGCACCTCTTGCCCTTCAGGCTGTAGACACCCATCTTGCTTTCCCACCTAGCTCTCACCCCAGCATTTCTAGACCTTCACTCATGTCTCTCCACCCTCACGGGCTTTTCCTTGAAACACAAAGCCATGGGCTGATCCAGACTCCCTCTGGGTGACCTCTTACACCACAAGGCTACCCTTTGAGTGAGAGTTCTTTTTCCTCACATCCAGTCTGAACATTCCAAGCTGTGCTTTGTGGAGGTTTCCTTCTCTTCCCACTACCAAGGTTACCTTCCCTCTGCACTGCCAAGAAAAGCTCCATCATCTCGGAAACCACCCTTCAAGTAGTTACAGGCCACTACTAGAGAGCCCTGAGCCTCTACTTCACCAGGCTAAAGAATCCCAGGTCTCTCAGCCTCTCCACAGAGGCCCCAAACCACATCCTGGCAGGTGTCCTCTGCGGCCACTCCCGTTCGTCCCCATTCCTCCAGACCAAGGAGGCCCTGGTTTTCCATTTCTTCTATCTAAGAAGAAAATCTATTCTATTCTATTCTATTCTATTCTATTCTATTCTATTCTATTCTATTCTATTCTGTTCCGTTCCGTTCCGTTCCGTTCCGTTCCATTCCGTTCCATTCCGTTCCATTCTGTTCCATTCCATTTTCTTCTCTCCCAGAAGAGATGGGAAGGCTGTCATTAGGTCTCCGCAAAGCCTTCTCCTCTCCTGCCTTTGCACCTTTGCAGCAAAGGCAGACAACGGCACCCTGGCCTGCATTAGGCAGAGCACTGCCAGCAGGTGGCTGGAGGTGATCCTTCCTCTCCACTCAGCCCTGCTACAAGTTGTCTTGCTGACTTCCCTCAAGGGTTTCTACATCCCCACCTCACTCCCACTGCAGCCAAAGCTGCCCTCCACATCTTCCACCAGCTTCTTGTGAGAAACAAGTCCAGGAGAGCATCCCCCCATGGCAGATCAGGGATCACCTTCCACCTTCCCTCTGACTGAGGCCTTCTAGCAGAGGTCCATGGCCTTCAAAGTCCCCAGTGACTACCAAGTCCTAAAATTGTGTCCCTTCCTCCAGCTTTCTAAAAGAGACCTCATCCTCTTCCTAACCTTCCTCAGGCGGTTCGGTGATCCCGACCATAAGAGCATTGTACATGGAGGAGTTAGTGATCCCCCTAACAGCAAACCTGAAAAGACCCTGGCCTGCATGTGCTGCGCTGTGCTGTGCTCCACGTACAGCTTGGTCTTCAGGCTGTGTTGTGCTGAGCATATCCCTGGGTCACAGGAGAAACTTGACTGCAACAGAGGAATCTGCAGGAAGCTCCACCTGGTACTGGTGATGAGGCCAACTGCATGTCCTTACCTTTACCAAACACTGCAGCAACAAATTTGCATGTGAACATCACTTCTTAGGGCAGGAGAAAGGACAGCTAGAGTTTGTTTTCCTGTTTGTCGCAAATGAGAGGTTTTGCGGCCGCTTGAAGAATCACTGGCAAAGATATCAGCAAAAGAGATTTTAACAGAAATGTATAAAAGCGCGACTTAACAGAATTCGATGGCAAGGTTCACTCTATTACTTATTACATGGATTAAGTATAAACAGGGAAAATCTTGTCAGAATTGAGTTGGAATGATTTATAGAAAGACCGAGGAAAAAAGGGTAAGGAGACCCTCCCGTTGAGTCACGAGGTTCAGAAAAGACCCCGCTGGATCCAATCTTAGTCTCAGACTTGGACAACGGTTTGTGTCTCATACAAAAGGGATAAGGAGACCCTCCCGTCACGAGTCACGAGGTTCAGAGTAGACCCCCTTGCTTTCTAAACTCCTTCTCAGAGAGGAGTATAGGTGCGGCTGGATCTACCCCTAGACTCAGACTTGGTCAACGGTTTATGCCTAAGGGGTTATATGTGTTTAGAGCAATTTAAAGTTCATTTACAGTTTTAAGGTAGATCAGAAGGTTTTGACAGCACTGAATCATTGACTAATTAAACAGTTACAAAGTGAGGTAATCACTACTTCTGCTAAAGTGACTTGATTACAGATTATGCTTATTACTGGTTATCTAAATCAATACACACAAACACACACACAGAGAAAAGCTCTAGATCAATTCACATAGAAGGGCCCAAAACTGAATAAATTTATAAAGGCCTAAAGCTAGATAAAGGTACCTGTTAAACATTCCCCTCGAGTCCATGAAATACTCACGTTAAATGTCTTGGCATTTCTCAACGGATGAAGGGTTGAGCCCCGAGGAGTCTCTCGGCCGAGGAGTGTTTCAGCCCAGGTCCTGGCAGTCCTCCGAATATCACAAACTCGAGAGTCTGTGAAGTCTGAGAGACGTCCCACCCAGAGGGAGACTCTGGGCGCAGCCTGCTGCGGTCCTGGAGAACTCAAAGGGTCTCACTTAGGACCACTGTTTATAGGTTTGCACGGCTTTAGTCATCCGTGAAAGTTCTCAGGATTTTGGCAACAATGGTGCCGTTCCACTTGAGTTAAGACTCAGATAGGGGCATCAGGGAATGACGAATTGTCCCCAGTTTCGTTCCCCACCTTGCTTAGGTAACAGGAGTTCTGGTACGGTCAGGGCCGTTCCCCCACTTCAGCCACGCAAGAGATCTGGGAACAGTCAAGGGATGCTTCACCGCCCAACTCATTACACAAAGGCCAAAGTTTATCGGGAGTTCCTGAGGTACAGAGTGACCCAGGGAAAAAAGGTGTGGGGGGAGGAATGCACCACCACAGACTGGCAACATAAGGGTGAATTATTTATAGCCCAGTGGGCCCATGACATCTCAGGCCATCAAGAAAGAGACACAACATATAGATGGGCTCGTGATCGAGGGGTGGACTTGACCATGGACGCTATTGCACAGGTTATCCATGAATGTGAAACATGCGCTGCAATCAAGCAAGCCAAGCGAGTAAAGCCTCTCTGGTATGGAGGACGATGGCTGAAATATAAATCTGGGGAGGCCTGGCAGATTGGTTATATCACGCTCCCACAAACCTGCCAAGGCTACAGTAGAGCGATTTATGTTTGATGATGCTTTAGTCCTTAAAAAGAGAAGCACACAATATCTGTAAATTTTGAATATTTGCTTGGTAGCAAAATTAACCTGAATTAAACCTGACGTATTAGGACAAAATTCAGCTGTGTATGGACTGGCAAACCAGTGATGACGCCCTCTCATTTCCTCCTGCTCATCAATAGCTACAACACCGCTGTGTTATCAACACTGGTTTGGTCCTAAATCCACAGCACAGCACCACACGGGCTGCTATGGAGAAAATTACCTCCAGCCCAGCCAGAGCCAGGACAACAGGGGAGGCTCTTGTTTTGGGAGGGTGTGAGGGGGAAAATAGTGAAGAACTGTAGAGTGGGGAAAAGGGAAGCAGAAAATGAAAGGTGAGGAAAAGGATGTCATCAGGGCTGTGTGGGGTTCCTGTGATGCAGCCCTGCACCCAGTGTGAATTATCTCCACACTCAGAGGGAACTCGAGTGCTTTCCGTAATGTTGACAACATGAAGGGGAAGGAGTGAAACTTTCATTCAGTCTGGAAGTGACCTTGCAAGATGTCTACAGACCAACATTCTACTCAAAGCAAGATCACACCAGATTGCTCAGGGCTTTATCCCTGTGGGTCTTTGAAACTTAGAATCATAGAATCATACAGGTTAGAAAAGACCTTAAGATCATCGAGTCCAACCGTCAACCCAACACACCATGTCCACTACACCATGTCCCTAAGGGCCTCATCTACACGTCTTTTAAATACCTCCAGGGATGGTGACTCCACCACTTCCCTGGGCAGCCTGTTCCAAGGCCTGACCACTCTTTCAGTAAAGAAATTTCTCCTAATGTCCAATCTAAACCTCCCTTGGTGCAACTTGAGGCCATTTCCTCTCGTCCTATCGCTGTTACTTGGCAGAAGAGACCAACACCCACCTCGCTACAACCTCCTTTCAGGTAGTTGTAGAGCGCAATGAGGTCTCCCCTCAGCCTCCTCTTCTCCAGGCTAAACAACTCCAGTTCCCTCAGCCGCTCCTCATAAGGCTTGTGACCAGGCCCTTCACCAGCTTCGTTGCCCTCCTCTGGACACGCTCCAGCACCTCCATGTCCTTCTTGTAGTGAGGGGCCCAAATCTGAACACAGTATTCGAGGTGCGGCCTCACCAGTGCCGAGTACAGGGGCACGATCACCTCCCTACTCCTGCTGGCCGCACTATTCCTAATACAGGCCAGGGTGCCGTTGGCCTTCTTGGCCACCTGAGCACACTGCCGGCTCATGTTCAGCCGGCTGTCAACCAGTACCCCCAGGTCCTTTTCCTCCGGGCAGCTTTCCAGCCACTCTTCCCCAAGCCTGTAGCGTTGCCTGGGGTTGTTGTGGCCGAAGTGCAGGACCCGGCACTTGGCCTTGTTGAACCTCATACAGTTGGCCTTGGCTCATCGATCCAGTCTGTCCAGGTCCCTCTGCAGAGCCTTCCTACCCTCCAGCAGATCAACACTCCCGCCCAGCTTGGTGTCGTCTGCAAACTTACTGAGGGAGCACTCGATCCCCTCGTCCAGATCGTTGATAAAGAGATTGAACAGGACCGGCCCCAGCACTGAGCCCTGGGGAACACCGCTTGTGACCGGCCGCCAACTGGATTTAACTCCGTTGACCACAACTCTCTGGGCTCGGCCGTCCAGCCAGTTTTTTACCCAGCGAAGAGTGCAGCTGTCTAGGCCGTGAGCCGCCAGCTTCTCTAGGAGAATGCTGTGGGAGACAGTGTCAAAGGCCTTACTGAAGTCCAAGTAGACCACATCCACTGCCTTTCCCTCATCCACGAGGCGGGTCACCTGGTCATAGAAGGAGATCAGGTTGGTCAAACAGGACCTGCCTTCCATGAACCCGTGCTGGCTGGGCCTGATCCCCTGGTTGTCCCGGACATGGCTCGTGAGCACCCTCAAAACCAACCGCTCCATGATCTTCCCCGGCACCGAGGTCAGGCTGACCGGTCTGTAGTTCCCCGGATGCTCCTTCCGGCCCTTCTTATAGATCGGCGTCACATTGGTGAGCCTTCAGTCGTCCGGGACTTCCCCAGTTAACCAGGACTGCTGGTAAATGATGGAGAGCGGCTCGGCAAGCTCCTCCGCCAGTTCCCAGAGGAGGATTGTCCTGGGAATATGGCAGGAAGAAAGGCCCTTCTTGTACAAACAGGGATGATAGAGACATTTCCATCCTGTGTGCACGGCTCAGCCTGGCAGAAGGGGAATGCCCACTGCTGAGGGGAATGTGCTCAGTAGTCCCCAATGAGCTGACCTTGATCTCTTTTCTTCCTTCACTGCCCACAATTGGATGGGCCTCAGGCAAACATCCATGAGCCTGGGGAATGCCAAACCTCCTGATGTGATGTCCCATCACATCTTGGTTGTTTCAGGAGCATTAGCAGGGCTTTGGAAGGAGCTGGACAGTTTGTGGAGAACTCACAGCCGTTGCAGAACCTCAGAAAACCACAGCTTTATTTTTGACGAACTAGTCAATGAGGACAGAAAGTCATCAGTAAAGCTTGGGACATGATGGGGTGAGAGTGAGGTGGGGAATCAGGGCTGGTGGTTAAAATCTGCAGAGAAAGAGGCACAGGCACAGAACAGTGTAGGACAGCCTGTGGAGGGGATGGCCCCTTTGTGGGGGCTGGGACCCCCCAACGGAACTGAAATCCTTGTCCTTTCGACTATGGCTGCTGTCTCTTCCACTCTAGCCCCTGATAGGACACCAGTTCCTCACAGCCCCAGCACTTCCTTGCCTCCTCACCCACCCTCCACACAGCCTGGGAGGAGTCCTACTGCAGCCCTGCACTCGGCATTGCATCCCCACATCTCCCTGCTCCCTGGAAGAGCCCTGAGCATCGCAGGAGGGAACGGATTCCCATTCCTAGGGCGTGGGGGTCAGCCCTTGAGCATCTGCTTGATGAAACACATCAAGGCCTTTCACAGTTGCCTGCACATCTGATCTTCAACCTGTAAGCAGTGCCTCTGCGTTCCTGCTTCACTGGCCCCCAGAGACAGTCACCTGTCATCTCATTCCCTTCATGATCTCTTCAGTGATGGCCCTCAGGGGGACTAAATAATACCTGCAGAAACTTGGAGACGTGCTGCTGGCTTTTCCTTCTCCAGAGGCCAGTTCAGTCTTCTTTCAGTATCTGCAGTTCAGGAACTTGGCACCAGAGGGCTCATTAACTTGCAAAATGCCCTACCCAGCCATGTCTCTGGGCATAACTTTCCTTCATTCCTCTGTTCTTGTGTGGTTAATGTGAGAGGTTTCAGGAGTGTAGTCAAAGTGCAAAGTTTTCAATACTAAATATCAGTAAGAAACCATTTCTTCTTTTTCCCCTTCTTCTTTTTCTGCTTACACATTCAGTGGTACCAGAAAACTCCAACTGATATTGATCCTCAGCATCTCCTAACGGAGGCTGAAGATGTCGGGAAGTCAAGGCCCTGTATGTCAGACTGGCAGCCTTTGTCCCTACCTCCAACCCCACCATTTCTCCCATCAGCCCCCTGGGACTTACAGCACCTTTGTTCAAACCTGAGCTTTCTCCACTACAGTCCGTAGCTGCGTGTTTCAGCCCATTGGCACCAACGCCCACCCGCTTTGCTTGGAGAACGAGCTGCACGCAGACACAGAAGGACGTTTCTTAATTCCAGCAAACAAAACCAAATGAAGGCATGGTTCAATAAAAAATAAACCACACTTCTCTGCTGTATATTAAGTCCACCTTACCTCCTCTGAAGTCCACTTTCCACAGTGCATGGCCTTAGACCAACAGAAAACACGTTTGTGTCAAGCACAGACCCCAAGAACCCCCAAAGCACTCCCTGCCCCAGGCTCTGTTTCTCCATACTCACTCAGAGCGAGTCACACGCTGAAGTCATGAGCTCCCTTAATGCACAGAGGGAAGCAAAGAGGCAAAGTGCATGGAATGCTCTCTTTTGAACAGCCAAATCTGCACTAGTCCCAACATAGCGGGGTTACAAGAGCATCTTCAAGTAGACTCTGCAGCACCTAGGCCCACTCATTTCTCATTCTCCTCCAGTGCTGGACACCTTGGGGGCAATTGTCCAGGCTTCCATTCCTACTCAAGGGAGAGAAAGGAGTTGTCTCAACTGAGATGCTTTGGCCTACCCTGCCTGTCCACAGCTCCTGCTCCAGAAAGGCTCCTGTCAGCCTTGGGTAACATTTCCCAGTACCATGTGGGGTCTTCAGCTACCCCTGGGAATCTCAGAGGCAGTGGCCACCTCGGTGTGGGCAAGTGCATCAACCCCTGAAAGAAGATGTTAGGCAGAAGTTGAAACATATGCAGAAACGACCTCGGCGTAATAAGTGTTTAAGAAGGCTTCATCTTGACAGCTTTGACACTGGTCTGTAAATTCTCATTATTTTTCACAGGCCATGGACATGGACCAGCAAGCTGATGACACTTTCTCTCCCTCGATGTAAATACATATTTCTACATCCGGTCCCTTTTCAATGGTAACATTTGAGTTTGCTCAAGCAGCTACTGCTTTGATTCCTGTCCACTGAAGGCTGTTTTCCTCTGGAGTCCTGCCTTCAGGCGCAAAGGCCTGGGAGACCTTGCTGGTGATAAGAGCACATCAAATATCTCAGATCTATCCATGTCTACTCTTACTAGATTTAGGGGTGATCCCATATTATCTTTGCTTCTTCTTGAACTGTCCCTGAAGTAGTAACAGCTCATTATGGTGCCCTTGAATTTACATCCAAGTTTCAACTGAGTTTTGATAGAGACCATTTCTGTGCTTGGAGGATGCTGTCCTTGAAGACCAGCTGCACTGAGCTCTGCTGCCCTTCAATGCTGCTGACCAATGCTGCTGAAAAGGTGATTCCTGGAGCTGACTCTTCTTCAGATGGGAGAAATGCCCCTGCTGGAAAGAAGTGTCTCTCCGCAGCTGAGGGAGGGACCATCAGTGATGGCTTCAGGCTGTTCCCAGCAGGTTCCCTGGAGGCACAGGGACACGTGGAGGGAGCCCCGAGGGGGCAGAGCAAGTGGTGCCTTGGGCTGGTCCTCTGCTGCTGAGCTGGGCTGGGCTCCTGGGATGGAGGGAGCTCCTGGCAAGCGGGCAGCGCTGCAGAGAGACAGCTCTGCCCAGGAGCAGGGCTGGGGGCACTGCCTGCAGGCACCGAGGGGAGAGGAGCGAGGCAGAGAGAGGTTAGAGGCAGTCTGGGCTGGGAGGATGCTGAGAATGAACGGGAGGAGAAACCTTCACAGCCCTTGACACGGTAAGTCTCCGGGTGCAGGGCAAAGAAGCTGCAGTGCCTGGAGAGATCTCCAAAAGCTGGCACATGCCACAGCCTGTGGGACATTTCCGGAGGTCTCTCCCACCTTCTCTGGTGTGGAGGAGGAGGACATGGTGCAGAGCAGGGCTTCCCTGCTGCACGGTCAGAGGGACAGGGCATGAGGGCTGCCTTCTGCTGGGGGGACTGCAGGGGTGTGCAGGCAGGGTGCCCAGGGCTGTCCTTGCGAGCAGGGTCCCTGCACCCCAGGGGCTGTGTGCTGGGGCAGGGACTCTGCCGCCTGCCAGGCTCAGCACTCAGCCTGCCCGGGGAGCTCCCCACGGCGCTGTGGGGAGAAGCTGTGGGTGGAAGGAGCGAGCCCCAGCAGGGCAGGGTCCTTCTGCTGTCGAGAGGGTGCTGCCTGGGTCAGGTTTGCTCCAGCTCCAGCTCAGCCCCGGGCATTTCTGAGGGGACTTTTCAAGATGGAGTTCCCTGAAAGGGAAGGTGTCTGTCTTTGGAGGTTTCTCCTCTTGGTTGGCTGGGTGGGCAGTGGGACATTTCCAAGGGCACTTTTCAATTGGAAGGTCAAAGGAGGGATGACTGTTTGGATAAGGAGCTTTCCTGAGTCTGTGTGTTCAGTTTCTAGCTCTGGGGGCTACAGATAGCACCAGCATCCCCTTTCCAGTCTCATCGGGGTTGTGGGACCTGCTCTTTACCCCCTGCGCACACGGAGAGGCTGCAGGGCAGCGCTGGGCACCCAGGGGCTGAGATGGGGTCTGTGAGCACTGGCAGGGAAGAGCCGTGGGGCCAGAGCAAGAGCTCCTGGCAGGGACAGCTCCAGGCAGGAGAGATGGGCAGCAAAGGAAGGACCTGCTAATGGAAGCCCTGTTGCAGGGGAGATATGGGCACCTCCCGGCCACCCCTGCAGTGCAGATGCCTTCCCTCAGCAACCCCCTTCATCTCCCCCACCCAGCACAGCCCTCGACCCTCCTGGCCATGGGGTCTAGGCTGGGAGTCACCTCTCTGTCCAGCAGACCAGCAGAAGAGGCCAAGGGCATCCCTCCTGCCACGTCCCCAGTTCCCACTGACCAGCAATCGGGCTGGGGGCAACTGTCCTGCATTATCACTGCCTGGGAGGTGGCTGCACAGCTGGGTGAGGGGAACGCTGTCCTGAGTGCCCGGCTGCCTCGGCCCTTGCCTCGCTCAGCCAGACCCTCACTGTCTTTTTGCTTCTTTCTCCCTGTGCCTGTTTTAACGTTATCTTGTTCTGGCTGCCAGACTGCCTGGGGATGGGAATTTCAGCTGCAGAGTCACACCCTGATCTTGTTCGTCCATTCGTGCGGGCATGTCGATGGGAACAAGTGTCCCAGCTTTCCTCTAACCCGAGGGGCTGTGGGCAACGCAGCCTGTGGGGCTGGGGAGTGAGTCAATTGTCTCTTCCTGAGCTGCCAACATTCGGACACTTGGCTATCTCCTTGGGGTGTCCTTCCAAGCTGTGAGCTGCCTTCCAGCATGCAAAGCTGTCCCATAGCACCCTTGTGTTCTCTGAAAGCCCCACGGAGAAACGCAGAGACTCTCTGGCTGAGGAGATGCTGTGGGGTTGGTGAAATGAGCCACGAGTGTCCTGGGCTAGAAGTGGGGTGCTGAGACCTTGAGAAAGGGTGAGACATTTCGTGCTCTGCACTGGATCCCTCTGCTCTCAGCAGTGTCTGGCTGCATAACAGAACATAAGAATGTGATCGCCCTCCATCTCAGGAAGGTGCAAGCCCAAGGCAGCTGGGAACAAGACCGGGGGACAGACCAGCTCCCCTCACTGCGCTCTGAGCCACAGGCAATGCCCTTCCCTCACAGGACTCACTCTGTTCTCCTGAGTGCAGCAGAAATGCTGAGGGTTCCTGACATCCCAGAACACTCCCCAGGGGAGATGGGGGAGCTGTCAAAACCCCCAAGCCTCTCAAAGTGCCTTCTGCCACCCCAGTTCCTCAGCACGGGGAGTGCAGGTGCTGACAGGCCCTTCTGCGTTAGGAGCGGTTCCATCTGACCAAGTCAAACGCCAGCACTGGCCCCTGCCCCCACCCTTCCCAGGAACCCACTGCTGCAGAGCAGGGCTGACTCCTCGGCAGCCAGCGGGCAGAGGCCCTGCTCCTCACGCCACATTCGGCCAGCACCCACCAGAGCTCCAGCCCCGCAGCTGAGGAAGGATTCCTGGAAAATGCAAAGGGGGGTGTGCAGCAGGGGCAGGGGCTGTGGGAAATGGCTTGGATTTTGCTCAGAGAAGTCTCCCCTAACTTCTTGTGTTTTCCTCCTCCAACAGGTCCCCATGCCCAGAGGGACCAAATGTCCAACGGCAGCTCCATCACCCACTTCCTCCTCCTGGCCTTCGCAGACACGCGGGAGCTGCAGCTCTTGCACTTCTGGCTCTTCCTGGGCATCTACCTGGCTGCCCTCCTGGGCAACGGCCTCATCATCACCGCCATAGCCTGCGACCACCGCCTGCACACCCCCATGTACTTCTTCCTCCTCAACCTCTCCCTCCTCGACCTGGGCTCCATCTCCACCACTGTTCCCAAAGCCATGGCCAATTCCCTCTGGGACACCAGGGACATCTCCTATGCAGGATGTGCTGCACAGGTCTTCTTTGTATTCTTCTTGTTTGGTGCAGAGTATTCTCTTCTCACTGTCATGGCCTACGACCGCTACGTTGCCATCTGCCAACCCCTGCACTACGGGACCCTCCTGGGCAGCAGAGCTTGTGTCCACATGGCAGCAGCTGCCTGGGCCAGTGGGTTTCTCAATGCTCTCCTGTACACGGCCAATACATTTTCACTACCCCTCTGCCATGGCAATGCTGTGGACCAGTTCTTCTGTGAAATCCCCCAGATCCTCAAGCTCTCCTGCTCACACTCCTACCTCAGGGAGGTTGGTCTCGTCACATTTAGTGCTTTCGTATTTTTGGGATGTTTTGTTTTCATTGTGCTGTCCTACGTGCAGATTTTCAGGGCCGTGCTGAGGATCCCCTCTGAGCAGGGACGGCACAAAGCCTTTTCCACTTGCCTCCCTCACCTGGCCGTCGTCTCCCTCTTTGTCAGCACCATCATGTTTGCCCACCTGAAGCCCCCCTCCGTGTCCTCCCCATCCCTGGATCTGGTGGTGGCAGTGCTGTACTCGGTGGTGCCTCCAGCAGTGAACCCCCTCATCTACAGCATGAGGAACCAGGAGCTCAAGGACGCCCTGTTGAAACTATTTGAAGACAAACTACTGCAGCGTCAATAAGGTGTCCATCATCCTCAGGAAAAGCTCAGATGTTCTTTGGATCATGTGTCCTCTTTTATTCTTTGTTTCTTATACTTCATATATTACTTCCACTTAAATAATGTTATTCTTACCCATCCCCATCAGTGTTTTCGTACCCGAAAGACCTCATGTACATATGGAGCCAGGCTCCCTGTGTATGTAAAGGAGCTGGGAATAAAGACTGCAGCAGAAAATGTTTTGTCTCTGTTCCCATCTCTTCCATCTCCTCTGGAGATGGGGGTGCAGCCCCAGCACACAGGAGGGGTACAGGAGTCACGGGCCCCCCTGCCACATGGAGGAGCAGACACTTGTGGACCTCGGGGCTGCCCCTCGCTGCCTCAGTGGACAGATCCCTGCTGCCACCTTCACATGGGGCTGCTGCTTCCCTGGAGCCATGGCCATGGACGACAGCAGGACCTGGTCTTTCCAGAGCAGCACTGCCAGTTCAGGACCCTGTGGAGAGCACGGGGTGGGAACTAAGACAGGCTGGCCAGGCCAGCATGGACATGCTCACGTGGGGCAAGGGACATCCAGGGAGAAGAGCAAGGGAGCATTTCTGTGCCTGCAGGGAGGAATCCCTGAGAAAGAGAAAGGTCTTTCTGCAGGCACCCACTCGGGGCAGGCTGCTCTGTCCCCTGCCCAGGACTCTGGTGCTGGCCTGGGGAGAGGGGCTGGCACTGAGCTCCAGAGGCAGCCTGGGATGAGGATCTCCTGCACCCAAGACCAGGAGCTCTTCGGTTTCACTGACCTCCATTTCCTCATGGCATGGTGAGCCTCCATCCCTGGGGCTGATGGGGAGGCTGAGACCCCTCTCTGCCCCCCAGCAGCTGCTGTGCCCCTCAGAGGGGCTGGGGCCGTGGGGTGAGTGCCCAGAGCTCTGCAGCACCCTGCGGTGGGCACTGCCGTGGGACCAGCCCAGGCTGGGCTGCTCTGCTGGGCTGGGCTGGGGAGAGGGCAGGGGAGATGGGAAGAGCTGGGAAAGGTCTGGGCTGGGCTGGGAAGTGCCTGGGAGAGGACAACACCGATGTTACCTCAGCTGTGTGACCAAGCAGGGCAGGGACATGCTCCAGTGGGTGTGTGGTGTAGAGCCCGGTCTCCTGGCAGGGAACTGAGACAGGCGGGTGCAGGAGAGAGGAGGCTGCTCTGTGCCCTTGGTGGCATGGACAGAGCGAGAAGGTGCCCCAGGGCATTTATGACACCCCCACCCCAGCCTCTTCCCTTGGCCATTTCCAGCAATGGCCACTCATCCCAGTTTAGGGGTGTTTTTGCTCTGTGGCCACCTCCTCCCTCCTGTTGGTCTTGGTACCTGGGTTGGGGGAAGAGCCAGCCCTGCCCCAGGCTCTCTTCTTGCCCAGACCTTGGCAGAGCCCAGAGTGGGGCTCTCCAAAGCCTTGCGTGGGCCACGGCTGGGGCTGGGCACTGGTGGGCTGCAAAAGAAGGAGGGCTGGTGGGGATGGACCCTGAGGTCTGGCACGGGGACTTGTGGTGAGGAGCGTTTCCCCACCCCAAACGTACCCTGTGCTGTGCTGTGTCTGCTGAGGGGGATGTGGGGGCACGTGCTGGGCAGTGGGGCTGCACTGGCTCAGGCACAGGTGGGAGCTCCAGCACAGCCATCAGGAGGTGGAAGCAAGGACAGGCTGTGCAGGGGGGATTCAGGAACATGACCTGAGCATGCGGGGATGTGTTTAGGAAAGCCAGAGCTCACCTGGAGCTGATGGGGGCTGCAGGCAACACCAAGAGCAAAATGAAAGGTTCAGTCACTGGCTTGCAGTAAAAGGCTTGTCGTGGTTTAACCTGGCAGGCAGCCAATACCACGCAGCCGCTCACTCACTCCCCCCCAGTGGGATGGGGAGCGAATCGGAAGGGTAAAAGTGAGAAAAACTCGTGGGTTGAGATAAAGACAGTTTAATAGAACAGAAAAGGGAAAATAATAATAATAATAATAATAATAATAACAACAACAACAACAATAATAACGACGATGATGATGATAGAATATACAAAAATGAGTGATGCACAATGCAATTGCTCACCACCCGCGCTGACCGATAACCAGGTAGCGATTGGTACTTCCTGGATCACGCCTACCCTTCATATACTGAGCATGACGTCACATGGTATGGAATACCCCATTGGCCAGCTGGGCTGGCTGTCCTGATTATGTTCCCTCCCATCTTGTGTACCTAGCTCAGTCAGTAGGCACGGGAGCTGTCCTTGGACTAGGAGGGCACTTAGCAACAACTGAAAACATCTCTGTGTTATCAACATTCTCCTCATACTAAATCCAAAACACAGCACTAGGAAGAAATTTAACCCTATCCCAGCCAAAACCAGGACAGTATCCACCCCTTATTCTATACCATTTACATCGTGCTTAGGTCTCACATCTTTTTTTAATACATTTCAATTAACCACCCTATCTTTCTTTTTATATATAGACATATATATATATGCACGCACAGATATCATTCCCTTAGCCTATTTTCCATCCCTCTAAAATGTCCATTGAGTCCATTTAGTCCATGACTTTGAGCTCCATCTGTCATAACTGTCTTTCAGGGCCGGAGAGATGGTGTGTGGTGTTGGGCTGTTGCATCCTGAAGCCAGTTCTCATTTCGGTACTGCTGTGCTCGTCCAGTTCTATCATCGTTGCACTTTGCTCGGTTTCATCGGAGTTAGCTCATTCTTCATTAATCTGGGTGATTTTTACTGCTACACCATTGATAGCAACCATAGAAATAATGATATACAATATCATATAACAATTAACATCATGCAATTCAGTTCATTGGCTATTTTCACCCAAAATCAAATCCCCTTGAGGTACACACTGGACTTGCCCATCCTTTCACATCACCCACCAAGTGCACCCAGGTCCTTGAGCAAAAGCAATCCCACAGATGGGTTTTCCCTTGCCAGAGGCAGGAGTAACCCAGACTGTCTTCCCCAGCATATTTCTTATGTGCACGACAGGGACTTTATCCCCCTCTACAGTACGTAAGGGTTTGGATTGGGCAGGGCCAGCTCGATTAACAGACCCCCTAGTGTTGACTAACCAGGTGGCTTTTGCTAAATGTGTGTCCCAATGCTTGAATGTCCCACCACCCATTGCCCTCAGTGTTGTCTTTAGCAGCCCGTTGTATCATTCGATTTTCCCGGAGGCTGGTGCATGGTAGGGGATGTGATAGACCCACTCAATGCCGTGCTCTTTGGCCCAGGTGTCTATGAGGGCGTTTCGGAAATGAGTCCCGTTGTCTGACTCAATTCTTTCTGGGGTGCCATGTCGCCATAGGACTTGCTTTTCAAGGCCCAGGATGGTGTTCCGGGCAGTGGCATGGGGCACAGGGTATGTTTCCAGCCAGCCGGTGGTTGCTTCCACCATGGTGAGCACATAGCGCTTGCCGTGGCGGGTTTGTGGGAGTGTGATATAATCAATCTGCCAGGCCTCCCCATATTTGTATTTCAACCATCGTCCCCCATACCAAAGAGGCTTTACTCGCTTGGCTTGTTTGATTGCAGCGCACGTTTCACATTCATGGATAACCTGTGCAATAGCGTCCATGGTTAAGTCCACCCCTCGATCACGAGCCCATCTGTATGTTGCATCTCTTCCTTGATGGCCTGAGGCATCATGGGCCCACCGAGCTATAAATAATTCACCCTTATGTTGCCAGTCCAGATCCACCTGGGCCACTTCAATCTTAGCAGCCTGGTCCACCTGCTGGTTATTTTGATGTTCCTCAGTGGCCCGACTCTTGGGCACGTGAGCATCTACATGACGTACTTTTACAGTCAGGTTCTCTACTCGGGCAGCAATATCTTGCCACAATGCAGCAGCCCAGATGGGTTTACCTCTGCGCTGCCAGTTGTTCTGCTTCCACTGCTGCAACCACCCCCACAGGGCATTTGCCACCATCCATGAGTCAGTATAGAGAGAAAGTACTGGCCATTTTTCTCGTTCAGCAATGTCCAAGGCCAGCTGGATGGCTTTCACCTCTGCAAACTGGCTCGATTCACCTTCTCCTTCAGCAGTTTCTGCAACTTGGCGTATAGGACTCCATACAGCAGCTTTCCACCTCCGATGCTTTCCCACAAGGCGACAGGACCCATCAGTGAACAGGGCATATTGCTTCTCGTTTTCTGGTAGTTTATTATACAGTGGGGCTTCTTCAGCACGTGTCACCTCCTCCTCTGGGGATATTTCTGAAAGAGTGGTCAGGCCTTGGAACAGGCTGCCCAGGGAAGTGGTGGAGTCACCATCCCTGGAGGTATTTAAAAGACGACAGGACCCATCAGTGAACAGGGCATATTGCTTCTCGTTTTCTGGTAGTTTATTATACAGTGGGGCTTCTTCAGCACGTGTCACCTCCTCCTCTGGGGATATTTCTGAAAGAGTGGTCAGGCCTTGGAACAGGCTGCCCAGGGAAGTGGTGGAGTCACCATCCCTGGAGGTATTTAAAAGACGTGTAGATGAGGCCCTTAGGGACATGGTGTAGTGGGCATGGTGGTGTTGGGTTGACGGTTGGACACGATGATCTTAGAGGTCTTTTCCAACCTGTATGATTCTATGATTCTATGATTCTATGCCAAAATCTTTGCCTTCTGGCCAGTTCGTGATCACCTCCAAGATTCCTGGGCGACTGGGGTTTCCTATTCAGGCCCGTTGTGTGATCAGTGCGACCCACTTACTCCACGTAGCATCGGTTGCATGATGTGTAGAGGGGACGCTCCCTTTGAACATCCAGCCCAGCACCGGCAGTCGGGGTGCCAGGAGGAGCTGTGCTTCAGTACCAACCACTTCCGAAGCAGCTCGAGTCCCTTCATATGCTGCCAATATCTCCTTCTCAGTTGGAGTGTAGCGGGCCTCGGATCCTCTGTATCCCCGACTCCAGAACCCTAAGGGTCGACCTCGAGTCTCCCCTGGTGCTTTCTGCCAGAGGCTCCAGGTAGGGCCATTCTCCCCGGCTGCGGTGCAGAGCACATTCTTCACATCTTGTCCTGCCCGGACTGGCCCAAGGGCTACTGCATGAACTATCTCCTGTTTAATTTGTTCAAAGGCTTGTTGTTGCTCAGGGCCCCATCTGAAGTCGTTCTTCTTCCTGGTCACGTGATAGAGAGGGCTTACAATCAGGATGTAATCTGGAATATGCATTCTCCAAAAGCCCACAACGCCTAAGAAAGCTTGTGTTTCCCTTTTGCTAGTCGGTGGGGACATGGCTGTTATTTTGTTGATCACATCCATTGGGATCTGACGACGTCCATCTTGCCATTTTATTCCTAAAAACTGGATCTCCTGTGCAGGTCCCTTGACCTTACTTTGTTTTATGGCAAAACCGGCCTTCAGAAGGATTTGAATTATTCTCTCCCCTTTCTCAAAAACTTCTTCTGCTGTGTTGCCCCACACGATGATGTCATCAATGTATTGCAGGTGTTCTGGAGCCTCACCCTGTTCCAGTGCGGTGTGAATTAGTCCATGGCAAATGGTAGGGCTGTGTTTCCACCCCTGGGGCAGTCGGTTCCAGGTGTACTGGACGCCCCTCCAAGTGAAAGCAAACTGTGGCCTGCACTCTGCCGCCAAAGGGATGGAGAAGAAGGCATTAGCAATGTCAATGGTGGCGTACCACTTGGCTGCCTTTGACTCCAGTTCGTACTGAAGTTCTAGCATGTCCGGCACGGCAGCACTCAGTGGTGGCGTCACTTCGTTCAGGCCACGGTAGTCTACTGTTAGTCTCCACTCTCCATTAGACTTTCGCACTGGCCATATGGGACTGTTAAAGGGTGAGCGAGTCTTGCTGATCACTCCTTGGCTCTCCAGTCGACGAATCAGCTCATGGATGGGGTTCAGGGAGTCTCGGTTGGTGCGGTATTGCCGCCGGTGCACTGTTGTGGTAGCGATTGGTACTTGTTGTTCTTCAACCCTCAACAACCCCACAACAGAAGGGTCCTCTGAGAGACCGGGCAAGGTGGACAGCTGTTTAATTTCCTCCGTCTCCAGGGCAGCTATACCAAAAGCCCACCGGTACCCTTTTGGGTCCTTGAAATACCCTCTCCTGAGGTAGTCTGTGCCAAGGATGCACGGAGCCTCTGGGCCAGTCACAATGGGGTGCTTCTGCCACTCGTTCCCGGTTAGGCTCACTTCGGCCTCCAACACAGTTAACTCTTGGGATCCCCCTGTCACTCCAGAAATACAAATGGGTTCTGCCCCTTTATAGCTTGATGGCATCAGGGTACACTGTGCACCAGTGTCTACGAGAGCCTTATACTCCTGTGGCTCTGATGTGCCAGGCCATCGAATCCATACAGTCCAGTAAACCCAGTTGTCCCTTTCCTCCACCTGGCCGGAGGCAGGGCCCCTCTAGTTCTGGTCATAGTATCCGCTTCTCACTTCTTGCAAACGTGAGTCAAGAATTCCTTCATTACAGTCCAAAGTAAGATCAGCCCTTCTACTCTGTCTGGGGAACTGTTCACTGGAAACTGGACTGTCGTGAGACAGGTTTTTCCTGAAAACTGGAGCAGCATTTTTCCTGGGAGAACCCCCTTGTGTGATTGTTTTTCCTTGCAACTGACGTACACGTGCCTCTAGGGTCAAGGTAGGTTTTCCATCCCACTGCCTCATGTCCTCTCCGTGGTGACGCAGGTAAAACCACAGGGTGCCCCGTGGTGTGTACTTTCGATATCCTCTCTCTTGAGGAGAAAAACGCTGACTCCTAATGGCTGAGATACTGGTCTGTACAGGTGGGGAATAGGACATACCCTCTTCGAGTTGCTGGACCTCTCGGGATAGTTTCTCTACAGCCGAGACAAGGGAGGAGGAGATAGTTTCTTCAAAATCCCGAAGTCTGCTAACCACCTCATCCACCGTTGGTGCTTCTTCCTCTTTCCAGCACAGTACTGCCAACGAACTGGCATACGATGCTGGTGCGCTCCGTACCAACTTCCGCCACATGGGTCGGGTGCACTGAACGTCATCTGGATCTTTGGGCGTTTGGTTGTTGTCCAGGTCACTATAAACCACCTCCAGCACGCCTAGTTCTCTCAGGTACTGGATACCTCTCTCCATAGTGGTCCATTTGCCTAGGCGATATATAACATCTTCCTTGAAGGGATACCTTTCCTTCACACCTGACAGCAGTCGCCTCCAGAGGCTGAGGACCTGTGTCCCTTTTCCAATTGCTTTGTCAATGCCTCCTTCCCTAGCAAGGGATCCCAGCTGTTTGGCTTCCTTCCCCTCCAATTCCAGGCTACTGGCCCCATTATCCCAGCATCGGAGCAGCCAGGTAACAATATGCTCGCCTGGACGACGGCTGAAATCTTTCCGCATATCTCGCAGCTCACTCAGGGATAGGGATCGGGTGGTTTCCGTCTCGTTTATGAGTTCTTCCTCTTCCTCCTCCTCTCCTCGTGATGTCCCTGCTCTTTCGTCATCCCTTTCTAAACGACCTGATCTCCGCTTCCAAGATTTCCTCTTCTGTACAGGGGCAACGGATACCAGCAAGGGTTGGTCCTCTGGTTCAGCTGTAGTGCCTGTTGCTGGGGTTTGGGTAGCTGCAGTGACTGTCGCGGGGGCTGGAGTAACTGTAGTGCCTGTTGCCGGAGTTTGAGTGGCTGCAGTGCCTGTTGCAGGGGTTGGAGAAGCTACGGTGACTGTTGCCGGGGTGTGAGTAGCCACAGGGGTTGTCATGGGGGTTGGAGTAGCCGCAGTGCCTGTCGTGGGGTTTTGAGTAACAACTGTGTCTGTAGCCGCCCCCGAGACTCGCCGCTCCGCCTGCCCCAATGAGGCACCGCTGCTTGCCCTCCCTCTTTTCTTGTTCCTGAGGGTTGATCTCTGGACAGTATTCCTGAATAGTTGTTTAACCCTAAACAAGGCCTGAACCACATTCAGGAGACATAGCAATATGAACATGCTTGTTTGAGCATCCCAAGGATATTCAAAATTCTCAGGGAATATTGTGGACATCTTTGTGAAGAGGATAGAAGAAAAAGGAGTTTCTGACGATATGGAAGGGAAGATGAACAAGTGGGAGAGAGTGTCCCAACCCGTCTCCCCCTTAAATTCATTCTCCGAGGAGGAACAAGTACAATTACCAATAATTTCTAAGAGGTGGTTCCCGAGGTACAGAAATGACGGCAGTGCCGAGTACAGATACCAGATTAGACTTACGACCAATGATTTTATCACCTCATAAAACAGCAACAAAATGATAATCTTGGCCCAGTTCCGACTGATGATAAACAGCACAAAAGGGAACACATACTGCAAGCAAGGTATTACATGACCCAACATTGAGAGCCAGCCCCACAACTTTGACAGCCAATACATCAACATTGTGACCAATCAATATAATGGATGCTTATAACAATTTTGCCTTAACACACTTTGATCAGATCTATCGTTATCTCAACCCTTCGAGCCCCACGTTGGGCGCCAAAAAGGACTGTCATGGTTTAACCTGGCAGGCAGCCAAATACCACGCAGCCGCTCGCTCACTCCCCCCGCCCCCCCAGCGGGACGGGGAGAGAATCGGAAGGGTAAGAGTGAGAAAAACTCGTGGGTTGAGATAAAGACAGTTTAATAGAACAGAAAAGGGAAAATAATGATAATAAATAATGATAGAATATACAAAATGAGTGATGCACAATGCAATTGCTCACCACCCGCGCTGACCGATAACCAAGTAGCGATCGGTACTTCCTGGATCACGCCTACCATTTATATACTGAGCATGACGTCACATGGTATGGAATACCCCATTGGCCAGCTGGGCTGGCTGTCCTGATTATGTTCCCTCCCATCTTGTGTACCTAGCTCAGTCAGTAGGCACGGGAGCTGTCCTTGGACTAGGAGGGCACTTAGCAACAACTGAAAACATCAGTGTGTTATCAACATTCTCCTCACACTAAATCCAAAACACAGCACTAGGAAGACATTTAACCCTATCCCAGCTGAAACCAGGACAAATCTTCTTTCAGTATCTGCAGTTCAGGACCTTGGCACCAGAGGGCTCATTAACATGCAAAATGCCCTACCCAGCCATGTCTCTGGGCATAACTTTCCTTCATTCCTCTGTTCTTATGTGGTTAATGTGAGAGGTTTCAGGACTGTAGTCAAAGTGAAAAGTTTTCTATGCTAAATTTCAGTAAGAAACCATTTCTTCTTTTTCCACTTCTTTTTCTGCTTACACATTCAGTGGTACCAGAAAACTCCAACTGATATTGATCCTCAGCATCTCCTCACGGAGGCTGAAGATGTAGGGAAGTCAAGGCCCTGTATGTCAGACTGGCAGTCTTTGTCCCTACCTCCACCCCCACCATTTCTCCCATCAGCCCCCTGGGACTTACAGCACCTTTGTTCAAACCTGAGCTTTCTCCACTACAGTCCATAGCTGCGTGTTTCAGCCCATTGGCACCAGCTCCCACCCGCTTTGCTTGGAGAACGAGCTGCACGCAGACACAGAAGGACGTTTCTTAATTCCAACAAACAAAACCAAATGAAGGTATGGTTCAATAAAAAATAAACCACACTCCTCTGCTGTATATTAAGTCCACCTTACCTCCTCTGAAGTCCACTTTCCACAGTGCATGGCCTTAGACCAACAGAAAACACGTTTGTGTCAAGCACAGACCCCAAGAACCCCCAAAGCACTCCCTGCCCCAGACTCTGTTTCTCCACACTCACTCAGAGCGAGTCACACGCTGAAGTCATGAGCTCCCTTAATGCACAGAGGGAAGCAAAGAGGCAAAGTGCATGGAATGCTCCCTTTTGAACAGCCAAATCTGCACTAGTCCCAACATAGCGGGGTTACAGGAGCATCTTCAAGTAGACTCTGCAGCACCTAGGCCCACTCATTTCTCATTCTCCTCCAGTGCTGGACACCTTGGGGGCAATTGTCCAGGCTTCCATTCCTACTCAAGGGAGAGAAAGGAGTTGTCTCAACTGAGATGCTTTGGCCTACCCTGCCTGTCCACAGCTCCTGCTCCAGAAAGGCTCCTGTCAGCCTTGGGTAACATTTCCCAGTACCATGTGGGGTCTTCAGCTACCCCTGGGAATCTCAGAGGCAGTGGCCACCTCGGTGTGGGCAAGTGCATCAACCCCTGAAGGAAGATGTTAGGCAGAAGTTGAAACATATGCAGAAACGACCTCGGCGTAATAAGTGTTTAAGAAGGCTTCATCTTGACAGCTTTGACACTGGTCTGTAAATTCTCAGTATTTTTCACAGACCATGGACATGGACCAGCAAGGCTGATGACACTTTCTCTCCCTCGATGTAAATACAGATTTCTACATCCGGTCCCTTTTCACTGGTAACATTTGAGTTTGCTCAAGCAGCTACTGATTTGATTCCTGTCCACTGATGGCTGTTTTCCTCTAGAGTCCTGCCTTGAGGCGCAAAGGCCTGGGAGACCTTGCTGGTGATAAGAGCACATCAAATATCTCAGATCTATCCATGCCTACTCTTACTAGATTTAGGGGTGATCCCATATTATCTTTGCTTCTTCTTGAACTGTCCCTGAAGTAGTAACAGCTCATTATGGTGCCCTTGAATTTACATCCAAGTTTCAACTGAGTTTTGATAGAGACCATTTCTGTGCTTGGAGGATGCTGTCCTTGAAGACCAGCTGCACTGAGCTCAGCTGCCCTTCAATGCTGCTGACCACGAGACCGCACCAGAACTCCCCAGAAGAGGCCAAAGTCTCCTCCTCTGATGTCCGGCATCTACAGCCTTCAATTCTCCTTCCTGGCTTCCCTCGGGAGCTGGGACCCCACTGTTTCAGTGTCAGGACAACCAAGGCTTATACTGACCTTCAGTTCACTGGCCAGCTCTCACCTGCTTGCAAGTGTCAGATCCAGGTTTGCATTACATTTGCTGGCCCATCTGGCTCCAGCTCGTCCTGGCTGTGCCCCTGGCTGAGGGCATCAGCGCACATTTGGGCTGTAGCACTGCAGGTGCAGCCCCAGGCCAAGCTCTCACTTGTCTTAGGCAAACCTGGGACCAAGTGTCCAAGCCCCTCTGTGTGCAAAGGCTTTGCTTCACAGCAGAGACATGCCGGGGTGGAGAGCAGGTGGAAACATAAAGCTGAACCTGGGTGCCAAGAGAGTGAGCAAACCCTGCTGTCCCCAAGGGCAGAGAGGACCAGGGCTGGGAAGGCAGCCCTGTCAAGACATGGGTTTGCTGTCGGTGGGGTCTCTGCTGTCCCCGAGGGCCTTTGGTGGAGGTGAAGCTGATCTCCAGGAATGACAAGGTGCTCCTGACAGGCCCACTGTGACAACTGTTGGTCTGGTCCTTGACTGTGTTCTGCAGGGGGTGAGGGAAGGTTGGTGGAGAGAAAAACCAGAAGTCTGAAGGTGTAGGCACACGCGTGGTGACCCTGGTGTGATGGGCTTCCTATCCATGGAGTGCCCTACCTCTACTGCAGAGAGAAGGGACGGACCTTGCCACGCTGCAGGGGTGGCAATCAGTTTCTGGCCCAAAGGCACTGGATCTGTCGCAATGCTGTCTGGGTGTCTGTCACACCCTCGCTCTGCATGGGGACGGCTTTCCTGTGTAGGACCATCGCTGTCCCTGCCAACTGCATGTCGCTGTGTGTGAGAGCCTTGGCACCTCACCTACCATTACAGGCCTGTAACTGGCCTTACATGGAATAACTGCCCTGAAGTTGATTGGGCAATGCGAGAATGTTCAGGACACCACCGCCGTTAGAGTCAATGGAGATCTAGTCAACCTGGCGGATGGAAAAGACAGAGAGGAACTTAGCTGTCCCTGTGGTACATGACTCCATCAGATGAATCCCTGCGTAGGCTGCCCAGAACATAAAGAAGAGAGACAGGCTCCATCATCCTAAATGTGGGCATCTGATGCCATTTCCACTGGCCAAAGAGATTCACCTCCAGCCTCCAAGAAGGTGCCCCCAGATGCTGCCCTGTCTCTCAGCATTGCTCCACTAGAGCTTGCAGCTAGCTCCAGGTATCTTGGACCACCTCTGGCACTCCAGATGTCCCCAGGTCTTTGCATGTGACCACGTCAGCCCTGGCCTCCATCTCCATTAATTAGCAGGGAGCTGAGAGAAGGAGCTGACATGCAGGTGTCTGCTGTGTGCACACCTGAGCTGAGGCCAGAGGAATCCCACCTCCTGTGGGCTTCTGCTGTGCGTGGGGGGCAGCTGAGCCCACTTCTAGCCCCAGGGCCACAAGCATGGAATGGGGGCTGAATCCCTTCCCTCGGCAGTGCTAAATGAGGTCCTTCCCTGTCCCTGTCCGGGTGTCCTGTCTACAGATGGGCCAATGAAAAGGTGATTCCTGGAGCTGACTCTTCTTGAGATGGGAGAAATGCCCCTGCTGGAAAGAAGGGTCTCTCCCCAGCTGAGGGAGGGACCATGAGTGATGGCTTCAGGCTGTTCCCAGCAGGTTCCCTGGAGGCGCAGGGACACGTGGAGGGAGCCCCGAGGGGGCAGAGCAAGTGGTGCCTTGGGCTGGTCCTCTGCTGCTGAGCTGGGCTGGGCTCCTGGGATGGAGGGAGCTCCTGGCAAGCGGGCAGCGCTGCAGAGAGACAGCTCTGCCCAGGAGCAGGGCTGGGGACACTGCCTGCAGGCACCGAGGGGAGAGGAGCGAGGCAGAGAGAGGTTAGAGGCAGTCTGGGCTGGGAGGATGCTGAGAATGAACGGGAGGAGAAACCTTCACAGCCCTTGACACGGTCTCCGGGTGCAGGGCAAAGAAGCTGCAGTGCCTGGAGAGGTCTCCAAAAGCTGGCACATGCCACAGCCTATGGGACATTTCCGGAGGTCTCTCCCACCTTCTGTGGTGTGGAGGAGGATGACATGGTGCAGAGCAGGGCTTCCCTGCTGCACGGTCAGAGGGACAGGGCATGAGGGCTGCCTTCTGCTGGGGGGGACTGCAGGGGTGTGCAGGCAGGGGTGCCCAGGGCTGTCGTTGCGAGCAGGGTCCCTGCACCCCAGGGGCTGTGTGCTGGGGCAGGGACTCTGCCGCCTGCCAGGCTCAGCACTCAGCCTGCCCGGGGAGCTCCCCACGGCGCTGTGGGGAGAAGCTGTGGGTGGAAGGAGCGAGCCCCAGCAGGGCAGGGTCCTTCTGCTGTCCAGAGGGTGCTGCCTGGGTCAGCCCTGCTCACATCTTCAGATCACTACAGGACTTTCCCAGAAGACTTTTAAAGAAGAACAGCAAGGCAGGGGCTACCTGTAAATCAAGTGTCCTGTTCTTTCTATCTTGTACTCTGGGTTGCCTGGGTGGGCAATGGGACATAGAAATTAATGTCTCATGTCAAGAGGAGGCACTGAATTTCCAAATCTGTTACTCTTGGAGGTGAATAAAGCAGGGAGTATGAGAAATCAACACACCGTGGCTTACAGACAGCAGCAGTACAACTTCTCCAGCCTCATCAGGGTTAGTCTGATGATCCCAGCAGAGCCTGCATGGACAGAGAAGACATTGCGCAGTGCCCGGCTGCCGGGAGGGATCTGCAGGGCAGAGCTGAGCACACAGCGGGTGGGATGGGGTCTGTGAGCACCGACAGGGAGGAGAGGTGGGGACAGGGAACCAGCTCTCGGCAGGGACAGCTCCAGGCAGCAGAGACCTGGGCAGGGGGTGGGAGGAAGCTGCAAACAAGCACTGGGGTAGGCTCCGTTAAGGCAGCTCTCATTCGGTCCTTCACTGTGGATGTCTTCTGGGCATTGTCTGCTGGGCAATGAGCTGACTCTCCCTTTAGGACATCCCATCTTCAGGACCCCTGACCCTCCGCTTTGCCTGTCCTGCAGGGCTTGCGAGCTGCCCTCCAGAAAGGCACAGCTCTCCTGCAGGATCCTAGGGAGGGCTGAGCTTTCCCTTGGAGGTCAGTACTCTCCGCTCAGAGTCCTTTGCTTCTCTTGTGAGGGACGGTGTCCTTCTCCATCACAACTCCACCTCTGGGGTGGGAAAGAGAAGAGTGTGCAGATCTGCCCTCTGCAACAGTGCTCCCCTGCTTTCATCAGAGCCCAGTGGTTTGGTTTGGTTTCTTTTAATGAGTAATTTGTGTGTGAAGTCATCTTTGAGGCAGCACAAGGGAAAGAGCAGGGCAGCTGGGTAACAGACTGATGGACACTGCAGCTCACCTGACTGCACTAAGCCACAGAGAGCTGAGCCCTTTTGCCTGTCCTGTCTCAAGACTCTTCACATTTTCAGTCATAGAAATGAGCATTTCTACCCCTAAAAAGAACACTCAGCAGATGTGATGGTGGACAATAAAAAACAGAGACAAAATTCTTATAAGGACACGCTAAGCCTCTCTTCTGCAGCCCACGCTCTTGAGAGTCATGAGTGCAGATACTGATCTTTTCCATTAAGGGCGGCTGACATCTGACATCCCTTGGGAACATTGGAGCTGTCTCAAACCAGCTGCCAGGTACCCACTGCAGCAGAGAAAAGCTGGCTCCTTGGCCGTGGACAGAGGTCCTGCTCCTCACAGCACACTCAGCCAGCACAAAACAGAGAAGGAAATGCATTTCATTTTGGGGCGGGGGGTGGATTTCTATGAAAAAAGGAGTGGCTTTGCTTGGAGAAGTCTGTCATACTTTTTCCTTGTCTATTCCAGTTTTGAACAGTACCCCTATGCCAAGAAACAGCAAATGTCCAACGGCAGCTCCATCACCCAGTTCCTCCTCCTGGCCTTCGCAGACACGCGGGAGCTGCAGCTCTTGCACTTCTGACTCTTCCTGGGCATCTACCTGGCTGCCCTCCTGGGCAACGGCCTCATCATCACCGCCATAGCCTGCGACCACCGCCTGCACACCCCCATGTACTTCTTCCTCCTCAACCTCTCCCTCCTCGACCTGGGCTCCATCTCCACCACTGTTCCCAAAGCCATGGCCAATTCCCTCTGGGACACCAGGGACATCTCCTACGCAGGATGTGCTGCACAGCTCCTTCTGTTTGTCTTTTTCATTTCAGCAGAGTTTTGTCTTCTCACTGTCATGGCCTACGACCGCTACGTTGCCATCTGCAACCCCCTGCACTACGGGACCCTCCTGGGCAGCAGAGCTTGTGTCCACATGGCAGCAGCTGCCTGGGCCAGTGGGTTTCTCTATGCTCTCCTGCACACGGCCAATACATTGTCACTACCCCTCTGCCACAGCAATGCTGTGGACCAGTTCTTCTGTGAAATCCCCCAGATCCTCAAGCTCTCCTGCTTAGATGCCTACCTCAGGGAGGTTGGTCTCATCACATTTAGTGCTTTCGTATTTTTGGGATGTTTTGTTTTCATTGTGGTGTCCTACGTGGAGATTTTCAGGGCCGTGCTGAGGATCCCCTCTGAGCAGGGACGGCACAAAGCCTTTTCCACGTGCCTCCCTCACCTGGCCGTGGTCTCCCTCTTTGTCAGCACTAGCATGTTTGCCTACCTGAAGCCCCCCTCCATCTCCTCCCCAGTTCTAAATCTGGTGGTATCATTTCTCTACTCAGTGGTGCCTCCAGCAGTGAACCCCCTCATCTACAGCATGAGGAACCAGGAGCTCAAGGATGCCCTATGGAAACTGGCCCAGTGGACGCTGTTTCACCGACAATAACCTGCCTCCCCTTCTCTGCACATTCCCCAGAGTTTATCTTAGGCAATGAGTCTGATTTTTTCTCTTGTGATAATCCTTCCTATATATAATTTTCTGGGGTTATACTACTTGTCTTGAGGCTTGATCCTGTTGTGTCTGACTCTTGCCCAACACTGTGTCAGATGTGGCATGGCCAATAGCAGCTCTTCAATAACACGGGGTGTCCCAGGTGCAGTGCCTGAAGGCTGGGCTTTTTCTCAGATTTGCTTCCAAGAAAATGTCCAAGGAATTGATCTTTCAAAAAATCTGTTCTCCTTTTGTTCTCAATGTTTTGGGAGTTAAGCTCATGGTACCACTGCGTTCCACTGGACCAAATGGTCTGGATTTAAGAGCTCTCTTCTTGGTGTCCAATGGCAGGGGAGCTGCTTCATAAGCTCCCGTTATGTTCTCAGGTTTCTTCAGGATGATGTCCTGGTTCTGGCTGGGACAGAGTTAACTTTCTTCCCGGTAGCTTGGGGGGTGTGCTGTGTTTTGGGTTTGGTGTGAAAGGAGCGCTCATGGCCCATTGATGCTTTGGCTGTTGCTGGGTGGTGCTTGCACTGGGGGGAGCACACTCGGGGTGGTGGACCCAGCTGGCCAATGGGGTATTCTATACCATGGGACATCATGCTCAGTATGAAAACCAGGTGTGTGGGGGGCTCGCCCCCCGTTTGTGACACATGGTCGATGGTCTGTGAGCAGTTGCATTGTGCATCGCCTGCTTTGTATATTCTTTTATTGTTGTTGTTCTCATTGTTATTATTACTGCTCTACTTCATTTTATTCCAATTATTAAACTGTTTTTATCTCAACCTGGGAGTTTTCCTGCTTGGGCCCTCCCGATTCTCTCCCCCATCCCACTGGAGTGGGGGTGAGCGAGCGGATGCATGGGGTGTATTTGCTGGCTGGGGTTAAACCACGACAGTCCTTTTTGGTGCCCAATGTGGGGCAGCGAAGGGTTGAGATAACAACAAATTAATTAGAGCATATTAAGGAATTTATATCTGTTAACATATTAATTTGTTCTGCACCATGCTCTTGTTTTTACTGTACCTGTTAAAGATTGGAGTTGGGTTTTGTAGTCTGGTGTGCTCTGCAATGATTGATGATGTTTTGCTGTGTGTGCAGGAAAAGCAAAATGGGGAATTCATTCACACTTCCCATTGGCCAGCAGATGTTTAGCCACTGCCAGGAAAGCATCATGTGTGTCAGTTACTTGGGAAGACAAATGCCATGACCACGAATGTCCCCCCTTCCTCCGTCTTTCCTTGCGGTTCTTTTGTTGAGCATGACATCATTTGGTACAGAATATTGCTTTGGTCCGTTGGGGTCAGCTTTCCCAGCTGTGCCTCTGCCAACCTCTTGCGTACCCCCAGCCTACTTGCAGAGGGGGCAGAGTGTGAGAAGGAGAAAACCTTCAGGCTCTGCAGGGACTGCTCAGCAGTAGCCAAAACCCTGGTGTGTTACCAGTGCCGTTTAGTAACAAACCCAAAGCAGATCACCATACGGTCTGCTATGGAGAGAATTAACTGCATCCCAGCCAGACCCAGGACAGAGTTACAGGTCATAGAGTCAGGGTGAGGAATGAACTAAGTCTTGTTTAAATGACCTGAGGAAATCTGTGGATCCCAGACCCTGGCTCTTATGGGGGACTCAGTCTCCCTGGTGTTCACTGGTCAAGTGAGACAGCAGGATGCAAACAGTCCAGGAGGCTTCTTGTGGAGGTTCTGGAAAAGTTCTCAGCACAGCTGCCAAACGGGCCACCCAGTCTGATGTTCACCTGGACCTGGTACTCCCAAAGGAGGAAGAGCTGCTCAGGGGGGTGTCCAATGAAATGACACCATCGCCCTCCAGGTGCCAGACCCCGGCTCATTCACAGAGGCCTAGGGCCTTTCTGCTGCCTTTCCTCCCATCACTTGGTCAGGTTTTGGGAGGAGAGGGGGGAAAAGCAGGGGAAGTTTCTGGGTGCCAATGATTGAGATGGGGGAGCAGAGCCCTCACATGTGAAATGATCCAAAGGCTATGCTAGTTCACAAGTGTTCTCTTCAGCTCCTTTCTCGGATCCTTCAGCAGGAACCTGGAAATGCTGAGATCCCTCCACCTCCCTCTCCTTTAGCAATTAAGTTGACAGTACCCAAGCCAGAGGCTTTCTTTCAATCTGTTTCCAGTCTAAAGCACCCCATGGTCTGGAGAGATGCCAGGAAACTTGCAGAAGAACCACACTCCTCTGCACAAGAAAGTGGATGTTCCCAGGAATCTCCGGAGGCATGGCGTACCCCTAGCTGTGCTCAGGGAGCTGCTCAAAGGCCTCGTCTCCATTTCTGTAATGGTGGCCCAGATGCCTGGTTCATGTGTAAACTCTCTCGGTGGGTGCTGACATTTACTGAGCAACCTGGTCTGACCTCAGAGCTGGCCCTGCTTGGAGCTGGGCATTGGACTACAGAGCACCTGAGCTCCCTTCCACCCTGAACTGTCCTAGGAGCACAGGATGTAGAGACCCTCACCTCCAGCTTCATCTCTTCTCATAGGACACGTGGTCAAGGCACAGGCTCATGGAAGGGTTGGTGGGAAAGAGACTGCTGGGGGTCTCTAGTCCAGCCTCTAGTCCAGCAAAGAAGAGCTCCAAAGGAGATCACAGCAACGCTCAGCCTAGGCCATTTTATTTTCCCTAAGGCTCAGCCTAAAGCTCCCAAGAGGCAGTTTGTGCCTGTTGCCTCTGTCATATCATTGGCCACTGCAGAAAAGGCTTGGTTCCATCATCTCTCCAGGTAGCTGTAGGCTCTTACTAGGTTGCCCCATGCCTCCTTTAGCAGCCTAGAGAGGCCCAGTTCCCTCAGACTCTCCTCCCAGCTCCTGCTTTAGGCCCCTAGCTCCATCTTGGCAGACCTCCTCCGCACCCTCTCCAGTTTCTCCACTTTCCTTTTGAAATGGGAGGCCCACTGGCTCCTATGGCATCGTCCTGGTGCCCAGCCCTTCTCCTCAGGGCACTCCTTAGCTGGCCAGGTCTCTACCCATGCTGCTGCATGGAGTTGTTGTGCAGCTTGTGGGTTGAGATCAAAACAGATAATAGGCAAAAGAAAACAGGTAAAACCAAACATAAAGCAAAACCAACAGGCACCGCAAAGGCAATCACTTACCCCCTCCCACAAGCAGACTGACACCCAGCAGTGTCCCAGCAACAGACACCTTGAACGACAAAAAACTCCTCCTCCTTCTTCCTCTGCCTCAGCTTTTATTGCTGAGCACAACGTCATTTGGTGTGGAATATCCCTCTGGTCAGTCGGGGTCAGCTGTCCTGGTTGTGTCCCCCCACCAACTTCTCGCCCACCCCCAGCCTACTCACTGGGAGGGAGCAGAGTCAGAAACAGGGAAGCCCTTGGCGCTGTGCAAACACTGTTCAGCAACAGCCAAAACACTGGTGTGTTATCAACACTGGTTTAGGCACAAATGCCAAAGACAGCGCCGCAGAGGAAGTTAACCCCATCCCAGCCAGACCAGTACACTTGAACCAGGGGACCAGAAGTGGACACAGTAGTGCACTGGTGGTCTAATGGTGATGGCCACGGAGACAATAATCTCCCTCTCTTTTTTCAGGAGCTCCTCTTTACCCACTCCAGGACGCTGCAAAGACTCCTTCTTTGCCTCCAGGTCACACTGCATCGTGTGGATCGCTGCTGGATCGTGGTTTGCCTTCTGTCCTCCAGCACCACCTGGGCCTTTTCTGCAGAGCTGCTCCCCAGCCAGGCACGTCCCAGCCCCTGCCACTGCAGGCTGTCAGTCTGTCCCAGGTGCAGGATCTAGCCTTTGTCCTTCTGCTCTCTCAAGAAGTTCCTGACAGGACAGTCCTTCTGCCTGTCAGGTTTCTCCTGATTGGCATCCCAAGGCACAGGAATGGTACTCCCAAGGTAGTGCCATCAACAACCGTGGGGAGACTTGCGTCCTCTGGGTCATGGATACAGGTGTTAAACTGCACAGGGCTCAGCAGAGTCCCCTCTGCTGCCCCACAATGCCCCAGTATGTCCCACTGGCCTCCAGGTAGGCTATGACCCCTTCCCCACTGCTCTCTCAGCCTCATCATCCAACTGGTGGGTTACCCATCTGTTTGCCTACCCATCCAGACTGGAATGGCCTAACTTGGGTACAAGAATATTGAGGGAAACCATGCCAAAAGTCTTGCCGAAGGGAGGTCTATGACATCCACTCTGCTCCCCTCCTGCACAAATGCAGTTACTTCATGAAAGCAATCAGGTTGGCGAGGCATGATTTACCCTTGCAAAGTCCACGCTGATGCTCTTCTCTTTCAGGTGCCCAGGAATGTCACCCACGAAGAGCCATTCAATGGCTCACTCCTCATCAAAGTGAGCTTGTGCAGCCGGTGGTTCCCTGGGTTGCACTTTTGGCCTCTGGCAAAGATGGGTGCAACGTTGGTTTGTCCTCACTCACAACAGACCTCTACCAATCCCATGGCCTTTTAAAAGGGGTATGCAAGGAAAGATCGATCTTGCTCTGTAACTTCATTACCACTGTTCTGCCTGTTATACGGTGTATTCAGTTTCTCTATTCTTTCACATACTTCCACCTGTCATGATACAACGGCCATTTCTAAAATCATCTTTTCAGATGAAGACTGTCAAGACCAAGGCCCCTTCCTTTATTCTCCACTTTTCTCCTCTCCTTTGTCTTTCTTCATTCCGATACCTCTCACCTATGCAGCTGCTTTGAGCTTCAGGGAGTTAAAAGCTTGCCTGTCCTTCAGTAGTCTCATTGGCTCTTTAGCCAACTCCTTCATTAGGTTCCTTTCTATCTTTTTGTATCTGTCTCTCGAAACCATTTCTGATAAGATTATCCCTTGGAGAGAGGCAACCTCATTAGAGGCAGCTTGTACTTAGCATATGGTTACAGAGTGTGCTTTATTGTTTATGCAGGCTGATCATGCTTTAATTTTCTTTCCTTACAAATAGGAAACAATCTTCTGTGCCTGTGTGCAGCCAGTTCTCTGAGGAGAGCAGGTGGGAGATGGTGCCATGGAGCTGTAACACCCAGCTTCAGAGGTCAGTGGAGAAGGGTGATGCAAGGAAGAGTGATGTAAGTCCCAGATGGCCAAGGAGAGAAATGGTGAGGTTTGGGAGGTGAGGAGCAAAGTTCTCCATACAGAGTCAGACCTCAAGGGACTGCTTCTCCTGCCTGTCCAGACCTCCTGAGGAGACACCCTGGATCAATATCACTTGGAGAATGCTTCTATCACCTCTTCCATAAATTGAAAAGATCATTTTTATTAGATGCACTTTGAAATCTTCCTTCTTAACTACTGTATGAAACCTCTCTAATTAGTTGTACAAGCCTGGAAGATCTGAAGAAAATTACATGGCTCGTTAGGGCTTTCTGTATGTTAATGATTCCCACTGTGTATTTGGTGCTGAGTCCATGAACCTCAGCTGCTGAGAGAAGATTGAAGAAACTGCTCAAGAAGTCAGAAGTAAAACTCAAAGTACCTTGAAGTATTAATGGGTCCCACCGAGGGCCATTACTGACAAAGCCTCCCCATGGCCTCGTTAGAGCAGATCATTGGAGGCCATGCTTGCAGGTAGGCAAAGGCACTGTGCAGGTGGCTGTAATGCTGAGAAAACCCTTGGTTTATTTTGTGAAGCAGAAAGGCCAAGCCCTCACCCCCAGGCCCTGGGAAGGCAGATCCTGTCCCTCATGCGTGGCTCAGGGCTCTTCTTGGGGGCAGTTGGATGTGAGGGTGAGCAATGCCAAGGGTAGGAAAATTCTATGGTACCTCCTGGCCTCCCAAATAAGGGGCAAGAAGGAAATGAAGTGCAGAGCCTCAAAAGAAAGTTCCTCCTTGTAGGCCTTGGTGGCAGAGGCAACTGCCTTAGCCAAGGGGACAAAGCCCTTGGTCCTGTTGAGCCTTTTGGCCTTGACAGAGCCCTCAGCCATCTCTACTGCAGGCTGTCCTACACTGTCCCATGCCTGCACCTCTTGCCCTTCAGGCTGTAGACACCCATCTTGCTTTCCCACCTAGCTCTCACCCCAGCATTTCTAGACCTTCACTCATGTCTCTCCACCCATCGCTGGCTTTTCCTTGAAACACAAAGGCATGGGCTGATCCAGACTCCCTCTGGGTGACCTCTTACAACCACAAGGCTACCCTTTGAGTGAGAGTTCTTTTTCCTCCCCTCCAATCTGAACCTTCCAAGCTGTGCTTTGTGGAGGTTGCCTTGTCTTCCCACTACCAAGAAAAGCTCCATCACCTCTGAAACCACACTTCAAGCACTTGCAGGCTACTACTGTGGTGCCCTGAGCCTCTACTTCCCCAGGCTAAAGAAGCCCAGGACCTTCAGCCTCTCTACACAGGCTCCAAACTCCATCCTGGCAGATCTCCTCTGGACCCTGTCCAGTTCCTCCCAATTCCTCCAGACCAGGGAGCCCCAAAGCCAGACACTGATAATCCAGTTGTGACCACACCACTGCTGAGTCAAGGGAGATGATAACTCCCTTGTCTGGGTGGCCATGCACCCCCTAATGCAGCCCCATAAGCGCAGCCCCATATGCAGGTGGCCTTATACCTGGTTAGTGTGTACCACTGGCTCATATGGCATCCCTTGGAACGGCCAGGCCCTTCTCCTCAGGGTCACTCCTGAGCTGCTCAGGTCCCAGTCTGCCCTCATCTATGGGTTTACTCTGCCCCCAGTAAAGGACTGACCACTTCTACCTGTAAAACTTCATCAGGTTTCTATTGCCAAACCCCAGAGTTACTCAAGTCCCCCTGGAGCGAAGCTCTGTTTGGACAGCTGTTAATGTGGGGGTACAGATGGCCCACCAGATTTGTGGTGCCTCTGACAAGAGGAGAGCACGAGGAACTGCAGGACACTACAGATAATAAAGGAGGTCCTAGTCTAATGGAATCACTGACCAAGGTAGGAACTGCCCTGGTGACAAGCTCAGAAACACCAAATGAGGGTACAAAGAAAACCAAACTAGGGCCAGGGAGGGAAGGGTAAACAGAGACGTGCTGTTTGCATGGGAGGGTACAAGGATGGTCAAGGGGAAGAAATTGTGAGTGGGAAAAGAGGGAAAAAGGAAAAAAAAGGTGAAGCAGTGGAAAGGATCAGGGCTGTTGTGGATGGAAGCGCAGAATCATTCATGCTGGAAGGCACCTCAGGAGGTCTCTAGGCCAACCTCCTGCTCTCAGCAGGGTCAGCTACGGGGTCAGAGCAGGGTGCTCAGGGCTTCATTCGTTTTGGGCTTGAAAAGCTCCAAGGATGGAGATGACACAAGCTCTCTGGGAGCTCTGCTCCACTGCTTGACTGTCTTAATGGGGAGAGTTGTTCCCCCCTTGTTTCAGCTGACACCCAGTGGCCCTCATCCTCCCATCATGCAAAACAGGGGAGAGCCTGGCTGCCTTTGTACCAGAGAAGAGATAAGGTGGCTGTTATTAGGGCTCCCCAAAGCCTTGTCCTCTCCTGGCTTTGCACCTTTGCACAAGGAAGGTCCATGGCATGCTGGGCTGCATTAGGAAGAGCACTGCCAGATGTGACGGACGCACTCGACCTCTTAACCAAGCCAGCAGTCGTTTGGTACAGGCTCCAAAGGAGGTAAAGGTCTGAGCCGTGGCCGGGCCAAGAACTCCTCTGGTTCCGGTCTGTTCTCTGAGAACCCACAAAGGAGCCGAGTGGCTCGGTGAACATTGATACACGAGCTTGGAACACCCATCATGCACTTGACACACGAATAGCTGGTGGCTTTTCCAAGACTCATTTATCAAGGAACAAAGAAAGCTGTGGGTACAAGGAGCCTCGTGCATACCTTTCCCATCACATGTAATTTGACTATGAGCCAACCACTTTATCCCATTAATAGGACAGCCTAAGGGAGCCTTCTGTGAGCTCTCCCTGCTAGGCAGCGTGGCTGCATGGCGGTGATCTCCCCTGGAGCTGGGACACCTCTCAAGGTTGCTCCTCGAGGCAGAGAGACCTTTTACCAACAGCAGATCTTTGGTAAGTGACTGATAGCATGCTGAGTTAATACTAATGAAACACTGCTAATCCATGTAACTATTAAATAGTAATTACTATCAACTTTGTAGAGATAATTCCATTAGACATAACCTGTTGTCCAAGCCTGAGACTAAGATTGGATCTAGTGGCACCTAAGCTCCATCAGGAGTTTAGAAAGCAAGAGGGTCCACTCTGAACCTCGTGACTCAACGGGTGGGTCTTCCTTACCCTTTTCGTCTCTGGTCTCTGTCTGAATCATTCTAACTCGGGTGTAACTCAATTTTCCTTTGTATGTTTCTTCCATGCAGTAATTAATAAGGTGAACCTTGCCATCAAACTTATTGAACCTTGGTGAACCACCTTCTTGAACCTTGGTAAACCACCTTGTTAAATTCCATTGTATTTATTGAACCCTATCAAATTAGAAAGCATATTGCTGCTTCCTTCTTTTGAGTGAGGCGCGTTCCACTCATTTTGTGACAAATTGGCATAGTCGGCAGGATCCTAAATCAGGATTCGCGACACCAGAGGGTTGGTGGAAGTGATCCTCTCTACTCAGCACTGCTACAATTTGTCGTGCTCATTTCCCTCAGGGTTTTCAACCCCAGCACCTTCACTTGCACGTCAGCCAAAGCTGCCCTCCACATCTTCCATCAGTCCTTCCCTGCCTTCTTGGGAGAAACAAGTCCAGGAGAGCATTCCCCCATGTTGCGTCAGGGATCACCTTCCACCTTCCCTTCAAGAGAGGTCTTCTAGCAGAGGTCCATGGTCTTCAAAGTCCTCAGTCATTACCAGGGCCTAAAACTGTGTCCCTTCCTCCAGCTCTCTAAAGGAGACCTCATCCTCCTTCTGACCTTCGTCAGGCGGTTCGGTGATCCATTGGACATCAAGGAGCGAGTGATCCATGTAACAGTAAACCTGAGCAGACCCAGGCCCCGGTGCTGGGCTGGTACGTGCTCCATGGACAGCTTGGCCTTCAGGCTGTGTTGTGCTCGGTGTATCCCTTGGCTGCACGTTAAACTGGACTGTAAACGAGAAGAGGGCAGGAAGCTCCAACCTGCTACTGGCGATGAGGCCATCTGCGTGTCCTTACCTTTATCAAAAACTGCAGCAGCAATTTCCCATGTGAACATCCTCTCTTTGGGTCAGTAGAAAAGATGACTAGAATTGTTTTCCTTGTAAGAAAACACTGAAGGAGCTCACAGGAGTAAAGTGGGATAACTCTTCAACGGGTGGGATCTGCACAGCTTGCTGCACCACGATGAAAGGCACCTCCTGCTGCAAAACAACATCCAAGCCTGCTGCTGGCCTATCAGGGATTCCGGCAGCTGTGACCTCACAGTCTCCTTCCCAGCCATGGGGCTCCTGCTGGCCCATGAGATCCTGAGGCACAGCTGACCTCATCATAGCATTCCCACCCATCTCCTCCTTGTGGCCTGCCAGCTGGTCAGATACAGGTCACCCCCCATTCCTCCTCCAACACCCTGTGGCTGCTCTGGGACCTCGCGGTCCTTGCCTTGGCCCCAGGGGGGTAGGGGGTCAAAGCGAGGAGGTCAGAGTGTGGGGACGAGGGCTTTGGGGTACGTACTCTGTCAGCAGGGAAGAGATCTGGGCATGGACAAGCAGACGCTTCGGGCAACTGCAAAGTAGAGATGGGGCAGTCTGTAATACTCTGCCAGGATCAAAAGCTAAAGGAAGTTTCCCTTCAAAGAGCCGAGTCTGTTGGGAGCTCCACTCTCCAAAATCCCAAAGCCCGTGTGTTACACAGTGATCAGCAGCTGATGTTTCTTTCTGCACCTCTCGAACACAGTTTCTCTGGGCTTTTCCTTTGGCTGGTTTTTATCTCTGGTAGGTGTACACGCTCAGTTCCATCCAACCTGCAAACCTGCCACTTGCCCACCTTCTGCTGGGGGCCAAGCCAAAGGGATGAAGCCTCGTGCTCGTACAAGCCCGAAGCAGAGTTAAAGCACTGAGAAGTTCCCCGGTCAGCCCTGAGCCAGTGTGCAGGTATCGAAGCTGCGGTGAGATGGAAGGGCCTGGAAAACAATTCATCGGCAGGAGGCGATGGGAGAAGGCGCAGCGCATGTGGCACCTGGGATGAAGTGATACGCTCAGGTTCGTCTCTGGCTCAGTGCTGCCCTTCCACATTGACCAAGCCCCAGCTCAGAGCAGAAATTCTCGTTACCGACCGTGGGTGCCAGATGCTGTTCCTGCTCCCTCCTCCCGGTGCATTAATCCCACCTTCTGTGTATCTGCAGGGCCCTGATAATGCTGCTGGGTGGGCACCATGGATGGATTGGCAGGTTTTCTGCATGTTTGTGACTGATCTTTCCTGTTGCTTTTAAACAGGAAAACCTTGATCTGTACTCCCCAGGAACTAGAGAAATGCAAAGAACTGATGATGACAGAGGTGCCGATCAAGGGAGGGAGTGTAGGTTAGTTCTGCTTTTAAATTTTCTTGCCTGTGTTCTAGCCAAAAGCCTTGTCTTAAACAACTGAAAGGAGCTGAACTGCTGGCTATTTTTCATCCCTACACACTTCTGTGTTGCTACGGACTTGACCAGCCACAGTCATGGACTCTGAGCCTGTCCTGTGGTGAGGTCAAAGCGGGTATTCAAAAAAAAAAGTGTGCTTTTCCACAATGCTTCCAAGATTGAAGAGAAGAGCTGGCTGTGGGCAGGTGGGAATGCCCAGGAACGGGCAGTGTCACTCAGAACGGGGCACAGCGGTGCGGGTACAGCCACAGCGTGACAGTTTTCATGGCCTGAGCAGCACAGCACAGATTTTCAGGCAGCACTGGCTGCCGGGGGGATGCGAGCAGCTCCTCCAGAGTGTGGGCATGGGGAGGGGAGAAGACAGTGCTGTTCCTGGGGGAGTGTGGCAGGGACAGAAAAGGCTGTGGCAGCAGTTGAGCCGCTCAGAACTCGAGCAGGAGATGATTTGGGCAATACCTGGCGAAGTCAGCGTCTTGTACGTGTTGCGCAGACTGCGTGAGGCCTGACCGCCTTACGAGGCGAGGAAAGGGGTGTGAAAGGAGCGTTGGGGTGCCAAGGAGCGGGGATGGAAGCGATCACAGACTCATTGCTCAGTGTTCCATGGGCTGTCTGTACACCCCGTGTAACTCACCGTGCGTTCAGAAAGAAGTGCCACCCTTTTGGTGAAAAGAGAAGAAAAAAAAAAGGTAATCTGTGGCAGAGCTAGAACCTGGAGTGAGATTACCATGCTTAGTCTCACCCTTCTAGAGTATCGAAAACATTTCCCTGAAACACTTTCCCAAAGTCACAAGGCGTGACTTTCTGAAATAGCTGTTTTCCTAGGAGCTGCCTCTGAGCTCAGCCAGCTGGGAGAGTCTTGCCTGCTGTTAGTCACTGCGGCTGATGACAGCTCTCCCAGCAGTTCTGGCAAGGACAGAACAAGAGGAATCCTTATGCTTCTCTGGGCTGATTGTAATTTCTGGAACGTGTCTTGCATAAGTCGGTCTTCAGGTTTTGCAGGTTGTAGGTTTGGGACGATCTATTGGGTCATTAACATGATGCTAATTACAAAACCCGGTGGGATGGGGTTGAGAATCAGAAGGGTAAAAGTGAGAAAGAAACTTGTGGGTTGAGATAAAAACAGTTTAATAATGAAAATGAAATTGTTTAAAAAATCGTAAGGAAAAGAAAAAAACAACAGAGAGAGGGAAATAAAACCCAAGAAAAACAAGCCATGCAAATGAAAACAATTGCTCGCCACCAACCGACCGATGCTCAGCCAGTCCCTGAGCAGCGGCCCCCCTGCCACCCTCCCCCAGTTTTATTGCTGAGCACATCATGTGGTGTGGAACATCCCTTTGGTCAGCTGGGGTCAGCTGTCCCAGCTGTGCCCCCTCCCAACTTCTGTGCACCCCCAGCCTGCTCGCTGGTGGGGTGGGGTGAGGAGCAGAAAAGGCCTTGACCCTGTGTAAGCGCTGCTCAGCAGGAACGAAAACAGCCCTGGGTTATCAACACTGTCTTCAGCACAAATCCAAAACACAGCCCCATACCGGCTACTGTGGAGAAAATTAACTCTATCCCAGCCAAAACTAGGACAGAAAGGCATTTTGGATTCCATATAATTTGCAAGAGTGCTTGAACAGTTTCATGTTATGTTGAGGTACATAGTTATAAAGTCATCAGAAGAAAGTGAAGACAAAGAAGATGAAGATGGCAAAGATACTCAAAAGCGTTACAACCTTTGACAGCATAAACATGTCATTTACAGTTTATATGAACAGTTTTCCTTCGATGTATTGTTCTTTTCAAAGATTTACGGACGATGTTTTGCTATTTCCATATCAGAGTTTAGTGATTTAACGTAAGGCTCGCCACTGAAATGTAAGAAAAATGACTGATGTATCCAGGAAATAAGTGTAATTACATAGACCGGATAGTTTTACTGCTGTAGTTTACAGGTCTCCTTAAAACGCAGGTGTGTGTTTTTTCACTTGTGCAGTGCAGGGATTAGAAAAAAAAAAGAAAACCACAAAAAAACACCCCGAAACTTCCCCTGAAACTAGAGGTGGATGAGACCTATCACATTTCTGCCTCTTCCGCTACCCTCCTTTCTCTTAAACTTGTTTGTATCACTGTCACAAATTCCTTCCTCACTCCAGAGCCAAGACAATGTCAGATATTTTTTCAGGCCGGTCCTCTCCTGTCAGGCAGAGATGTCCACGCAGACGTGCTCGGTCACAGACCCTGCTGCAAGAGGACGAACGGGCGGGTGCGTGGTTGGTGGTGGTTCTCCCTTATCCACAGTGCTGTCAGTCACCTCAGGGAATGATGCTTTGGGGGGGTTTCAGATGGGTGTAATTACAGAATAAGTATGTGATTATTGCCGCGGGAGTCTGGGGGTCTGAGAAGAACAAAGAGGTGGGGAGGAGAGATTGTTCACAGCGCAGCTTTTGTGGGTGCGTGACGACGATCATGGAGGTGGTGGCTGAGGTTCTGTCATGGACGTTCTTTTGTTCTGGAACTGAAGCCCCAGTCGCCCCTGACAGCCTTAGTCAGGCGACTGTACCTGGGAGCGCACCGGTTCTTTTCCTGAACCTGAAGAGAATCCCGGCACAGGGAGAGCCTGTTTGGAAGTTTTAGCGGTCTGGGGGCAGAGGCCAGCTGGGGGCGGGGGCCCTCGGGGCGGGGGCTGCTTCTGCTGGTGCCGTCGCGGCCGGCAGCTCTCGCCCCTCCCAGAGCAGAGGCAGTCGCTGCGCGCGCACAGCGCTGGCTGCTCTGCAGAGCCGCGGCTGCTCCGCCCCGGGTCCTGCTCTCGGCCCCGCCTCTCCCCTTCCCTCCCCCTCCTCTCCCCCTCACCCTCCTCCCCTGTCCCCCCTCGCCCGCCTGTGCCGGTCCGTCCCTCTGTCCCCCCTCCTCTGCTCCCTCTGTCCCTCTGTCCTGCTGCTCACCGCCACGTCCCTGCGCCCCTGCCCTGCCCCCTTCTCCCTGCCCCCTTCCTCACCAGGGGTTTCCTTCCGCCACTCCCCGCCCCCCGTCCTCCGGTCCCTCTGTCCGTCTGCCGCCCCTCCCCGGCCACCCCACCGCCCTGCCCACCCCCCTCTGCCGCTCTCTCCCTCTCCCCTCCTCCTCCCGGCTCCACCGGGGCTCCGGGACCGGGGCCGGGGCAGCCCCGGGGAGGGGCCATGGGGCCTGGGGGGGCGGGGCCGGGCCGGGGGCGGTGTCCCCCAGGGTCAGAGAGCGGGAAGGAGCGCCCCGGGGCATGCTGGGAGCTGTAGTGCTGGGGCATGGGGCTGCTGGGCGGCCATGTTGTTCCCGGTGCATGCCGGGAGCTGTAGTGCTGGGGCATGGGGCTGCCGGGCGGCCATGTTGTTCCCGGGGCATGCCGGGAGCTGTAGTGCTGGGCATGGAGCTGCCGGGCGGCCATGTTGTTCCCGGGGCATGCCGGGAGCTGTAGTGCTGGGCATGGGGCTGCCGGGCGGCCATGTTGTTCCCGGGGCATGCCGGGAGCTGTCGTTTCCCCACGCTCAGCTTCCCGGCAGCCATGTTGGCCTCGGGAGGCGCGGTCTCTGCTCCGGCTGCGTCTCGGCTGAGGTGAGGGCTGGGGCCGCGCGGGGGGGTGGGGGAGAGCTCCAAACCGCCCGGTGCGAGGGGCTGCCGGTCAGCTGGAGCCGGGCCGGCCGGGGCAGCCCCGGGAGTGACCCGAGAGCTGGGGAGGGGAAGGAGACAGCCCCCCGGGCACAGGCACCGGGCAGCCCCACTGCCAGAGCCCCCCTGAGCCGCCCCGGCATCTTTAGTTACTACAGTAATAGGCGGTGTGTGTTTTCCTGTTAACTCTCCCGGGGCTTTCACTGCAGCTGCCCTGTTCAGGACGGGGAATATTAAGAGGGAAATGAAAGCGAGCGATACGCATGCGATGGTGATCCTGCCCCAAGGCACGCTGTTTGTTGATCTGGGGAAACACGGCAGTGACTCTGTCAGCGGACAAGGGTTTCCGTGCTATTTCTGTATTTGATACCCAGGGGTTTCTTCCCTCTGCCTGTGTTTCTGTGCGGGCACGTGCATGAAGCAGAGGTGTTTCTCTGTGCCGTACCTGGGACTGGTGACGGCTGGGTGGGTGGGAAGATGCGCAACCACGAAGAAACTTCCTGCAGCTGCCCTGCCATGTGCTTCAGGATAACACAGCTCTTCTGGTCGTTTGCTGCCATGGAGAGCTGCCGAGTGCATGGGGAGGTGTTGGGCTCCTCCTCCCCGCGGTCGGCACTGGTCCTTACTGGGTAGCCTCCCCCAGCAGCCAGTGCTGTACGTCCCTGTCAGCTTTAGGCAGACCTCTGCGGCTGGAATGTGTGCCATGTTCCTCTGATTCGTCCATCCTCCACCTTGCGTAGCAAGACGTTTAAGATACTGCAGTGTGCTCTTTTTGTTGCTGCTAACGTTCAAAAACGTTGTTTTGGTCTGGTCAGCAAGGTTTTTGGAAAACCTCACTGTTGCATTTTGAGAATAAAGTGGGTTCCCATCCTTCCCCCAAACTGTGCAGGATCCAGACCTTTTCCCCTACCCCGCTGTGTGTAGCCTGGCTTCGTTCGTTTTGCTGCCTCAGACCCAGAATCTAGCAAACAGCTGAGATGTGTGCTGGGTGCTCCAGGCCAAAGCAAGTTTCAAATGGTCCCAGTTTACTTTACGCAGCCATGCAGCATGGTACATTTTGGGGTGATGGATCAGAAGTTACTGAAAATGAGATGATCCTGGTAGTGTTTTGTTCTCAGTGCCTGGTTTGGGAAAGAATATACTCAAATATTCTAAAACACAGATCTACTAGAGAAATACGAGTGCAAGGTAAATTCATAATTCCTAAATTCATGCTGCATTTGTTGCTAAATGTATGTTTTAATTTCATTCAAACTAGAACGTAAACCAAGATCGTACCTGCAAAAGAATTTGAATAGCTGTCTTTGTTTCCCAGAGTGAGCATACAAGCAGTTTGCAGGATCAGAACTTCAGCCTGCTCTGGGTGATTGATAAACCCTCAGGAGAGGAAAGAGAAACCCCACTTTTTAAAATACAGCTCTACTTCTCTTAATATTTCTTCGTGTTAGATTGTGTTGGCGGTCAGACTCTAAGCACGTGATTGAACTGTTAAAAAATCAAGCTATTTAAGGATTATTTACTGTATTAAATCCTCTTACAAGCAGTGCACTCTCTTACCCTGTGAATAGTAGAATGGCATGACTGGTAATTTTCCTTTTCTTTCCTAGTAGAAGGATGCATTTAGGAAGGCAAAGGCAGGGTACGAGTGGTGCCCCACAACAAACCAACCTGTGAAAACCCAGACATCCTCTGCCACAAACAGGAAGAAGCTATGGGCCTTTGCTTCAGACTCTGCAAAAGATTGACCAAGCCCGAGGAAAGCGACAAAAAGTGAAGAAATGCCACAGCGTAACTTCGGGATGGCAGGTGAGGTTTCCGTCCTTGTTCCTCGGATGTAGCAGCCTCGTTTTGTTTGAGGATGCGGCGTTGGAATCGAACCGCAAGACCAGTTTTCTTTACTGCACGTGGTGCTGTAGTGCAAGTCCCTTTCATGTCCCAAATTAAGGTGCCAAGACTCTCGTTAAACCTCTGCATGAGAACCTAAAATTCCTTAGTGCTTTCAAGAGTCAAGTCCAGATCTGTGGCATATCCTAACCCGTAACCATTTGGGGTCCAGATTGGATTGATTTTTAATTCAGGCTTATGCGCTCTTAGAGATTTCCGTTTTCTAGTCAAAAAGGAAAATGCTGATTGTGTGCATTCTTTTTCCCTTTCATAGAGTGTTGTACCGTGTTTAGTAATTTGCTGTTTACAAAGATAATTTGTGGGTGTCTATGAAGTTGGAGGTGTTAACGTTCTTGTGGATGAATGTAGCAGTGGAGCTAGCTTTTTGCATTTAAATCAAGAGAAGCGTAATTTAATTTCACTTAAAATGTGCTCTTTTGCCCACAATACCTTGGAGGGGCGGATTCTATCCTTTTAAACATTAAAAAAAAAAAAGAAATCAAATCTGTGAATAAATGTAGGTGGGGCGCCTGAACTGGTGAAAGGCAGAGAATCTCTCACCGATATCCACAAATGGCAGAACTGTTGCAATCCTGACCTTGAAATACAGAGACGTTAATGTTAAATACTGGCAGCTTAAGAACAGTCAAGGTAGAAAAAATATTTTTTCCCCCCACCAGCCTTCTTTTTTTTTTTTTTTTCTTTTTTGCGTGCTAAAGCTTATAATTTTCTGAATACTGATGTATTTGAAAGTTTGTCATATCCTACCTCGTTTATGACAAGCGTGTGGCAGATAGGACTTTTCTGCTTAGAGAGATTGTGCGCTGGAGAGTGGGAAATGGTTTTCTGGAACAAGTGTGAAAGGATAAAACAGGATAAAAAGGCTTGTATACCCTTTTACCGGTTGAGTGGTATGAAAATTCCTGGAATGAAATTCCTTCTGGCTATGAAGGAACTGTGAAATGTGACCAAAATAAAGTTCTAGAAGTCTCAAGCCCCTTCATCCCGTTCTGCTGTCAGAGGAATAACTCTTATGCTCCTCAAGGTTTCTTGACTTAGCAGGAAGCACAAGTAGGAGGTCGTGGTCTATGTGGCTGCTGTCCCCACCGCTCCTGCTGGGGTATCCAGCTGCAGAGCTTCTGAGTACAGGGAGATCTGGAATCGGCACCTGTCAAAGCAGAGGACAGAGAACTTAAGAACTAATTAGACTCTAACCTAACCCACTGTTTTATCTGCAGAGCCATTCATTTCTGAAGAAGGCCCTCTTCCGTGCTACATGTGATTTTCTTTTTAAATTTTTATTTATGTGTTTATTTCCTGCAGACTGAGTCAGTGAGCACAGTAATTCACAGGGGTCTCACGCCAGTCCTCACGCCAGTGAAGGCTGGCTGTTTCATGGGTATAACAATAGCCCGTAACATAGCGACAGCTTCTGACAGAGACGTTAGCAGCATCTCGAGCATGGCAAGTCTGCCGTGCCAAACGGATTCCTGCTTTGTCAAGTATACACCAGTTTGTGGTAAATACGTTTTGTTGTATTCTCCTCCCGTCAACTTCATGTGATAGTTCAATTCAGCTCTGACTCTGCTATCCCGTAGAACCTCTTTTAAAACCCAGGCTGTGTGCTAACAGATGAACTAGAATGTAGCTGAGCAACCGTAGAGATGCCACTGACTGTCTTGCATCTTCAGGGAGATCGTTTCCTTAGGAGAGGGATTATATGATTCCCAATGAAATCCAGGAAACCTGTTTTACTTGTTGGTAGTTGTTAATCCTGTCTCGATTGCCTTTTACATATCACATTTCATTTTGGGAGGGGTAATACGGAGAGAGTAAGATCTTCCTTTCTTTTTCTTAAGTCCCACCCAGGCCATATCTCTCCTTTATTTTGGCATTCCAGCAGTAAGCACGCCACTTTGAAGTGTCTCACGTTGACCTGTCATGGTGTCAAGAACCTGAGGGGCAGCACCAGCACTGGGCTTCTGACCTGCAGACCCACGAGCGGTGTCCTTGCTCATCCGGCCGGGAAGTTGTGATTGAGCACGTTTTTCTCGTGACACGGCTCACGTGTGATATGTTAGGGCGTAAGGCAAAGCCAACGGCTCTTTGCAGCCCCGCTCGCCCCCTGCAGCTGCCCCGGCCCCAGCCCCTCCCCTGGGGCCTGTCCCGCAGCCCCAGGCCCCCCACGGCCTGTCCTGGCAGCAGCGAGCGGGGCCTCAGGCGCGCTCGATCCTCCGTTAACGCGGGTGCCGCCAGCGCGGGTACAGAGCGGTGCCTGCAGGAGCTCCTGCAGCAGGAGGGGCTCCAGCCTGGGGCCGGCTGCGGTAATGACGGTTCTTTCCCTCTCCCAGAGGCCGCGCTGAGGGCTCGGTTGTCCGATCCTCCCCGGGGATGTCGTTGGCTGCATCTGGCTCAGGCTGAAGGTGAAGAGATCGGAAAAAGGTGAAGCGGCTGGAGAAGGACACGAAGGGGATCTGGCTGGAAGCTGCCCCCGGCTGCCGACAAGAGGCAGATGGCCTCTCCGGGTGAGGAAGGGTCCCTCTGAGTATTCCTCAGCAGACCAGATCGCCGACATGCACCGCGGGGGGCTTTTGCCTAACCAAAAGTGCGGTTCGGCCAGGTAGTGTGTGTGTCTGTGTGCGTGCGTGGGGCTGTGTGTCCAGGAAGCCTCATGTTGTAAGAGCTGAGAGAGGCAGGGCAGAAGTATCTGAGCTGTAACATTCTCCTGGCAGCACGGAGAGCGGGAACTGTGGTGAGTCCTGGGCCCCTGGGCCGTGTCGCCCCTCTTCTGCGTCCAGGTCCCTCCTGTGCCCCTGCCCCCCCTGCCTTTCCCTCACTGGTGTCACCTTTTTGCTTCCCTGTGCCCCTCTTCTTCTGTCTGTTCTTGTATCCTGCTCCCTGTTCCTCCCTCTCCAGTTTCCAAGCCCCTCTCTTTCTCTGCCATTCTACCCGCCCCTTTGTTTTTTCTTGCTCCCCATCTGTCCTGCTCCCTGCCCCTCTTTTTTTCTTCCTGTCCTGCCTTTTCTCTCTCTGCTTGTGTGTCCCCCTCCCTGTACCCATCCTCCTCTTTCTCTCTCTCCCTCCTTCTCTTTCTCTCTCTCCCCCTCTGTCCTCTCGCCATCTCTGGGTTTTTTGTCATTCTGTACCCCACTGTCGCTGTCCTTCTTCCTGTCCATCTCTTCCTCTCGCTGTCCCTCTCTGCTGCTCCCGGACCCCCTTTCTTTTTCAGTCTTCCCCCATCTCTCCACAGGGCTCCTGACCCCTCTCTTTCTTTCTCCATCCCTCCATGAGGCTCAAGATCCCGGTCCTTCTCTCTCTGTCGTTATTCTTGCTATGTCCCTCTGTCCTGCTGCCTGACCCTATTCCTTTTTCACTCCCTCTCTGTCCTGCTGCCCACCCCAGATTTTTTCTCCATCTGCCTGCTGCTCCCTATCCTTATTTTTCTTTCTCTGTCCTGCTCCCTCTTTCTGCCTCTCTTCCTCTCTCCCTGCTGCTTCTTTCTCCACCTCTGTCCTGCTCCCTGGCCTTTTTTCCTCTCGCTCTGCCTCTGTCCTGCTTCCTCTCCCATCTTTTCTGTCTTTATTTCTCTGTCCCACTGCCTGTCCCATCGTTTCTTGCTATACCCCCCATCCAGCCGGCTCTCCCTTTTTTCTGTTCTCTCTTCCTCTGTCCTGCTTCTCGGCCTTTCTTTCCTCTTCCTCCTCCTCTGTCCTCCAGGCCATTGCTGTTATTTTTCCCCTTGGTCTCTTTGTCCGGATCTGACCCTTTCTTTATTTCTTAGTCTTCTTTGTCCTGTTCACTGTCCTTCTTTTTCTCTCTCTCTGTCTGTATGTCACGTTCCCTGTCCCCGCCTTTCTCTGTCCCTCCTTCCTTCTTCTCCTTCCCCCCTTCTCTGTGCTGCTCCCCAACCCTACTTTTTCTTTCTCCATCTCTCTGCAAGAATCCTTGTCCCTGTTTTTCTTGATTTCTCCATCTCTCTGGCCTTTTCCCTGCACCTTTCTTTCTCTCTCAGCTCCTCAGTCTTTTCCCTCATCTTACTTTTCTCTTTCTGGTCCTTCTCCCCATCAGCTTAACCTGATGACCAGGCGTCCCTGTGCTCTGGTATTTACCCGTGTCGTGGTTTAACCCGGCGGCAGCTAAGCGCCACACAGCTGTTTGCTCACTCCCCCGCAGTGGGATGGCGGAGAGAATCGGAAAAAAGGTCAAACTCGTGGGTTGAGACAAAGTCAATTTAATAGGACAGAAAAGGAAGGGAAAATAATAGTAATGGTAAAAAAATATACAAAACAGGTGATGCACAGTGCAATTGCTCACCACCTGCTGACCAATGCCCAGCCAGATCCCGAGCAGCAGCCCCACCCCCCCAGCCAACCTCCCCAGTTTTTTGTTCAGCATGACGTCATACGGTACGGAATATCCCTTTGGCCAGTTTGGGTGAGCTCTCCTGGCTGTGTCCCCTGCCAGCTTCTTGTGCACCTCCAGCCTCCTCGCTGGCAGGGCGGTCTGAGAAGCTGAAAAGTCCTTGACTTGGTGTAAGCACTGCTCATCGAGAACTGAAACATCAGTGTGTTATCACCATTATTCTCGTCCTAAATCCAAAACACAGCACTATACCAGCTACTAGGAGGAACGTTAACTCTACCCCAGCCGAAACCAGGACAACCTAGCATTGCCCTAGGGAAGATCTGTGTCTGTAGGGCTAGGGATCATTTGGGAGCGGATCTCCTTAGGTAGACGGTGGAGCTAGGCGTAGTGAAAGCAGGGGTTGTTCTCAGCTGGTGCTCTGTGCATCTTGTTGAAAGAGCAGGCCGTGGGCCTTATTTTGAAGGAAGGTTTCTTGTTCTGCGCTTATTGCTGCTAGGGAGGCTGCACAGGAGTGGTGTTGGGGTCTGCAGGGATGGGTGGGACCTGCTGTGATTCCTCGTACATGTGAACTGGACTTCTCTTAAGGGACTTGAATGAAACCAGACTGACTGCCTATGGTTTTCTTCCCCAGCGCCAATTCCAACCTACGTGCTTTGTGCTAATAAACGAGACCCTGAGCTATTTTCCAGATGTCAGTGGCTGCCGGTTCGCAGAGAACATGGCTTACTCAGGTGACGGTGCAGTTGGTCTGTGATCAGGGATGTGTACTTGCATGATGGGGCATGATGAACGTTTTCTGGTCTTGCCACTTCAAAGGCCTTCTTTCTTCTGGAAATTTTTAAGACGGCATTTCTTATTCTGGGGTTCAGACTGGAGTTGGACTTTATGTTGAACAGCTGATATAATGGGGTCCGTAAAATGTGAGAGCGCGCTGCTTTTTTGCTGTTGTTTTCTAACACTGTCTGAACTTTGGTAAGCAAGAGGAAGAGTGGTTGAAAGAGCCTGTTCTTTGAGAGTAACGCATGCCTGTAGCGTGCCTGTGTTTGTATGGTGAAGGTTTCCTCCTGCAGTATGATTTTGCTGGGCTGTGAGGCTGTATTGGAGTAGCAGAGGTAAGAAGTGGCGTCTTTGAAGGTAATGAAGCTGTAGCAAAACAAGCAGGAAAGCTAGTTTCTTCCTAGAATGCTGCCTGACAAAAATAGTGGCAAGTAAAGGCACTTGCAGTTGGCTTTTTTATGCAGTCTTCATACGGAGCTTTGGATATTGCTTGATTTCTGGGAAGCAAGACAGCAGCGAGGAAGGAAAACTGGGGCTTGTCTAAACGGTTTCTTTGCCGTAGGCAGGGTTCGAGCCTTTGCGCTAGCACAGGTCTTAACTACAGTTTACGAACACAGAAAATGAGCTGTCTGTAAGGAAGGTTTCAGTAGAAGTAAGGCTCAATTTGCTAAATTGGCTCCTGTGTATGTGATGCAAATAAGAGATGACTTGGCAGCGTTTACATCTCAAGTGCCGTCGAGGTCTTTTCAGGGGTACTTCTGGACTGCAGGTCGTGTGCCTGAGTGGTCCCGAGTCCCAGCTCCTGCCAACAGTTTTACCTCCTGGAGATACGTTTCATTTGGACTCATTTTCTCAGCTAAGTCTATCCGAGTCTTACAGACTTGGGCCCCTTGGGATGGTGCTGTTGTAGTTCGAGGGCTCAAGTGGCACTGTTTGGTTTACCGTTGCTTTGCCAAAGCAAAGCCCATTGCGGGATAACGGTCCCACAAAAAGCCTGGCACTGCAGTCTTCTCGGTAGTCGTCTGTAGCCTTCACGCTGCCAGGCTGTTGCTGCTGTTTCCTCAGAAGTAAAATTCACCCTAATCCTGGGACGTCTCTCCTGCCCTCTCTGGACGGAGTAATCGCTGGTCATTCATTCATGAACTGGTCATGCTCTGCCTTCAACCTAGGCAGGGTATTTTCCCGCAGTCCCATCTTTTTCTGAAGTAAACATCACAGTTGTTATAATCATGAAAAAGCTCAATTTTTTTCTTCCTTGTACAAATACTGCTTTGTACAATACTTTCTTCATTTCCCTGTTCCGTGTTGGTAGCTCTGAGCATTTAATCTGGTCTACCTGAGCCTCCTGAACCCCGAAGCAGTGTTCTGAAGGAGGCCTTATTAGGGATTTCTTCAACACTGTTAAAATAAAAGCTGCTTGCTCTGCTTTAAATCGGGGTGACGGAAAAGGCCGCTGTGGTTTTTGAGTCCTTTTTTCCCTTCAATTTTTTAGATCGGGAGAGAAAACTTCTGTCGGGCTTTCTCTTTGCGTGCGTCCTGGTGCCTTTCTCGCCAGCTTTCGTTGCCAAACGCGGGCTATTGCTTAAGACTTCCATCAGAGGTGAATGCCTGTCACACAGCAAGGGTTTTTGGGTATCGGACGAGAAAACAGCAACGGCCTACAGACCAAGTCTGATCAACCTCATTATAATAACATAAGTTGACAATCAATATAATGAAGCCTGAGTGGAGCAAGCTAAGCATGAGCAAAAGAGAGAAGGGGGAATCTCACTTGCCGTGTAGGCAAGGTACAACACCGTTAAGGATTAATCTTACCCGCTGATGAGCAAGTTGGGGAAATTGTCGACCTGTCGTGTTCTCCGTCATGACGTAAGGACACCTCCTTCGCTGGGCAGCACCCCTGGAGCAGCCAACGAGAGCTACCCCGAGTCAGTGTTGGGGCGCCTTATTTATGGGATGGCGCCTTCTCTGTTCCGTGGTAAGACTGACAGGTTGACGTAGACACGTCCTTTACGTACAAAGCTGGACGTGTCTCAGAAGGGCTGGTGATCCGCAAGGAGTTACATGCAATTGGTCACAGGTTTCTGTGTGCGAGTGGGTCCGTGCCGCTGTGTGAGCAGCGCAAGCACGCTATGTAAGCGCTTTCCACTGTCCCCTGCCATACCTGAGGCCAGGAGCGTCTCGCCACACTCCACCCCTTATGGGGTGGGTAACGGCGTGATCCAGCGGTGGGGGTAACAGCCCTGCAGAGTGAGAGCGCGAGCCTCTCTTGCCTCTCCACGTGCGAAATGGCTGGGCGGTGAACGGAGAGGTGGTGGAGGAGGAGGAGGACTTTCTCAAGCGGGAGGCAAATGCGAGATTAATCCCTATCGGTGTGTTTGATCGTTTGCTTCTAGGACATATGGCAAAGCAAAGCTTAATCACAATCCAAACAAAACTTCTTAATGGGCTAAAGAATATTACACTGATAAGAGTTTTTGTTACTGTGTTTTGCAAATTTACAGATGGTACTCAACTAAACAGGTCAGAAAGTGAAACTCCACCGGGAGGTATTGCGATTTGATGTATTGTTTGTAAATGTTTGGAAATGGCACGGACGTTGTGTTCGATTTGCCGAGATTGTTAACATCGGTGCCGCAGGTGGTGTGAATCGATGCTCAGACACCTCCTTGTTGCAGGGTAAGCGTGTCAAGTACGAGACGATTTGTCCTACTATCAAAGCTCAAGAAGAACTTCCCTGTTGCAAGGCTGAAGTGGCACCTACTGTGCGATTGCCTGTGGCTTCCATGGTAGCGGATAGATTGTTAAGAGCTCCTTCTAGTTCGTTAACCCCGAGTCCAGGAATTAAGGGTCTGATTAAATGTCTCTATCTGGAATCATGGGGGGTTCCTCATATACTGGGGTGAAGAGGTGGGGGGTCAGATCTACGCATGCGGCAGGGGCTGCGTTAACCCCCTCACCTCCCGCTGCACGAATGACCGCAGGCAGAGGCGCTGTGAAACGAACGTCAAACCTTTAATGACTTAAGAAAGAAATAGAGAGATGGGCGAGGGCTGGGGCAGGTCGCATGTTGCAGGGATCTGTGCTCCACGCCTTCTCTATCAGCCTATCAACAGCGGTCAGGGGGGCGTGGAGCACTTTGACCCCTGGCGTCCCTCAGGGTTCTGGCTCGCTTGGTGGGCACGTTGTTGCCGTCAGATGCCCTGCGCTTGCTGCTGCCCGCTTGCTGCCTGCTGCTGCCTGCTGCCGCACCGTCCCCACCCGGCTTCCCCTCCCGCAGGGTTTTTGAGTGTTTTACCACCCGGCACACCACCATCTTCTTCCTCTTCTTGGGTGGCGTGTTGTCCCACGGGGAGGTCTCTTGTGTCTTGGGGGTGCCGGCTGGCGCGGGGCGCTTGGCCTGCTGGCCGCCCGCCTCACCCGATCTGGGCACCACCCGGCGGGAGACGATGCCCAGCGACAGCGGCAAGCGGGTCAAAACCACCCGGGGCTGCCTCCGCAGCGCCTCCTCCGCCAGTTGGGCCATGTGGGGCGGATGGCGCTGGGGGGCAGCCACGGGGCTCAGCAGAGGACTCTCCAAGGGACCCTTCAGGGGATCCTCCGGAGGACTCTCTGGGTGACCCTTCAAGGGACTCCCCAAGGGACTCTCTACAGAAGTCTCCACGGGACTCACCGTCAGCCCGGTGGGGAGGACCGCTGCCACCCCGCCCTGCTTCCCCTTGGGGTCCAGCAAAGGGGAAGTCGCCACCCCTGAGAAGGGGTCGGCGTCCCCCAGCATCGCTGCCGCCACTCGGCCCATGGGGCATTCGCCCTCCGCCCCGTACTCTGAGAAATCCGGTGGCTGGTTGGGGAAGGCGGTGCTGGTGAGACTGTCGGAGATGTCGAGGACATCAGGGATGGTGTCCTCGCTGTCCCCCAGCCCCGCCACTGGCGCTGGCTCCTTGGGGCAGCTGCCCTCTGCCATGTACTTGGAGAGCTCGTTGAGGAGGGCGGTCAAGGTGCAGCTGTTGGGCTCATCAGGGATGGTGTCCTCGCTGTCCCCTAGCCCTGCGGCTGCCACTTGCTCCTTGGGGCAGCTGCCCTCTGCCACGCACTTGGAGAGCTCGTTGAGGAGGGCGGTCAAGGTGCAGCTGTTGGGCTCATCAGGGGTGGTGTCCTCGCTGTCCCCCAGCCCTGTGGCTGCCGCGTGCTCCTTGGGGCAGCTGCCCTCCACCACGTACTCTGAGAGGTCGGGGAACTTGTTGAGGAGGGTGATCAAGCAGGGGCTGATGGGAACTTCGGGAACGTCAAGGACGGTGTCCTTGCTGTCCATGGTGTCGAGCCAGGTGAGCGTGTCGGTGATGTCCACGGTGAAAGACTGATCGTCCTGAAACTGCAGGTTGTCCCCTGCCAGCTCAGGAAAGGCCTCAGCAAAGGGATCTGGCCCCAGGTCGGGCAGGTCCAGGGGCTTCTCCGGGGCCTCCGGGATGGTCACCCCTGCTGAAAAAGCAATCAAAGCCAGCCCAACCCCGGGGCGACGCAACCTTTCTTAGGCACGGGACACCCGCCTGTGGGCTCTGCCATCCCCCAAACCTCACCTTTGGGCTTTGTCTCGGTTCTGCTGCGTGGCAGAGCTGGGGCAGGCCAGTGGGGGCTGGCGGCAGGAACACTGTCCTTGATGACCACCACGTCATTGTCAGAGGCCTCCAATGGTTGCTTGGTGCTGCCGGGCAGGGTGTGGACCACAGGGAGGCCCTGCACCCAATGCTGAGCTATCAGCTGGCAGGGCACCAGCGTCCCCGTCACCACCTGCTGTCCCCAGCCATAGGCAGGGGGACAGGGAGCAGCCACGGGGGTAAGCGGCACCACGGCGGGGAGCTGCACCACCTGCCCCGGGGCCCCCCGGGGCCCTGGCACCCCCTGCAAGGCGGTGTCCTGGGCCAGCTGGGAGGTGACGGTGTGGAGCTGGGCAGGCTCACAGGACACCGGCAGCCCTGGGACAGGGGGCAGCACGCCAGCAGTGACCGGTGGCAGCATGGCCAGGGTGGTGAAGCTGACGCCGGGCACCTCCGACGCCATCGGGAGCCAGAGAGGGAACGTCTCTGTTAGGGGAAGCGAAGAGAGGTGATGGGGTGAGATATTGGCGGGTAGCATGGGTTGGGGGGTTACCCAGAGGGCAGGAGCACCAGGAGGAGCTGCTGTACCTGCCGTGGCGGTCGGTGAGTGTGGGGTTTGTTTGGGGCAATCGGCGTTCCGGAGGGGTCCGTCCCCATGGCGATCATTATGACAGCGCCTGCTTCAGCCAGCCTTGCGATGGTTTCATTTTTCACACCACAGCAACTTCCCATCTCAGTGGTTTCCCATCGTGTGCTGATGTCCTGTCCTCAATGCTGATTTCGCATCCCCACTGTGGTTTCCCATCTCAACGATGGTTTTTTTTGGGAGGTGATTTCCGTGTCCAAGGGGAAGGGATGGGGCCAGCACCGCTGGCCCTGCGATGCTGACGTGTGCGCGCTGCCCCATCTTCCACGGTGGTGGAGATGGGAGGGGGCCCTGGGGCACTTTTGGGTTGTTTTTGTCCTCCCCCCTCTCTGGTCTGGGCCAGAGGTCAGTCTTGGTCTTGCTGTTGGGGGGGCGAAGCTCTGTGACGTTCATGATGTTGGACATTAGGAGAAATTTCTTTACTGAAAGAGTGGTCAGGCCTTGAACAGGCTGCCCAGGGAAGTGGTTGAGTCCCATCCCTGGAAGTATTTAAAAGACGTGTAGATGAGGCGCTTGGACATGGTTTAGTGGGTATGGTGGTGTTGGGTTGACGGTTGGACTCGATGATCTTAGAGGTCTTTTCCAACCTTAATGATTCTATGATTCTATGTGGCCCTTCCTGGGGAGCGCTGGTGGGGCCGTGCCGGGCGTGGAGAAGCATCGTGGGGCAGCGGGCGGGCGTCCTTCCCTGCGGGGTCTGTGAGTGCAAGGGGTACGCCGGCGGTTAGCGAGAGCTGCGGGGAGCCTTCCTCTGTGCCCCGGCTCAGCCGGGCTCTGGGAGTGTCCCCGACGGATGCTCAGACCCCAACGGAGGCCAAGGAAGAGATGTCAGAGGGACCCGGAGCCCTGCAAGGCTTGGGCACGAGCTTGACAGGAGCTCCTGGGGCGCAGGGCGTGCCGCTGCACCCAGCAGACCCCTGCCTGGAGCTCGAGTGCCGTGACGCGGGAGATGTGGAAGGGAGAGGTCTCCTCCGACCCCACAGAGCTGCGGAGGGAGAAGGAGAAAACATCGGGGGGTCGAGGAGGAGCCCGCATCTCCCCTGCTGTAGGCAGCAGGCCCGGCCCGTGCCCGCCGCTGACGTGAGCCGGTTGTGGATGGGGTGGAAGTGCTTGGTGAGCCTGACGGCGAAGATGACGTTGGGGATGAGGAAGAAGGAGCAGCATCCCAGGCCGAAGCAGGCGGCATTGCAAGGAGAGAGCATGCTGGGCTGTGCGGGGAGAGGCAGCCCCCGGGATCTGGAGGGGCTTGGGGAGCCTTGCGGTGGCTGTTCCCAGTGGTGTGGGGGAGTCAGGGCTGCCATCGGCCCCAGCTGCCCCCAGTTCGTGCCAGTGTGGCCAACCCAGTGCAGGTCTTGCGCAAAGAACCGCAGCTTCTTCCTCGTGAAGCAGCCGATGTCCTGGGCAGAGGGAAGGCAGCATGGAGGGCAGGCGTCGCGCTTCCCAGCCTGGCTCCAGCCCCGCTCCAGCCAGCCCAGACTGCGGGATGAGTCAGAGAAGAGGGTACAAACTGTATGAGGCATCTTCCGTGTTTATAACCCTGCGTGGGCTGACATGCAGCAAGTGTTTGAGACTGTCTTTACTCCTGAGGAAAGAATTAAAACCTGGGAAACAAATCCAGGAGGCCTGTTCCAGGGTTTCAACACCCCCTCGGTAAAGAAATGCTTCCTCGTGTCAAGTCTGAAGCGCCCTTGGCGCAGCTTTGAACCATTCCCAGGCGTCCTGTCCCTGGATCCCAGGGAGAAGAGATCAGCACCTCCCTCTCCACGTCCCCTCCTCAGGAAGCTGCAGACAGCAACGAGGTCGCCCCTCGGCCTCCTTCTCTCCAAACGAGACAAACCCAGAGTCCTCAGCCGCTCCTCAGAGGACATGCCTTCCAGCCCTGCCACCAGCTTGTTGCCCTCCTCTGGAAACATTAAAGTACCTTAACATCCTTCTTAAACGGGGGGGCCCAGTTTACGGGATTGCATTCCTGTACGATGTTCCCCCCGGTAAGGGAATGCCATTAGTACAGCTATAGCTAATTGTTTCAGGACGTGCTATGTCAGCATTCATTTGCCTCACGCAGCCTTTGCAGAGAGGAAAGCGTGGTCTTAAAATGCACTGGCTACCAGTTCATTTTCAAGCATAGCTCAAAGCATAGGTTTGAGCTCGTAAATCCCCTGTGGTTTGAAAGCTTTGCTACTTAAAGGCAGGGGGCACTCATGGCAGGGGAGTTCGCCTCTAGCCTCGCTCTGCCCTGCTGATCCATCAGATCCATGTTTGGACACGTGCAAGGGCCTGTCTCGTCACGCTCGGCTTGCATCAAAACGTTGAGATTCTTTAACTGAACAGACGTAGTCTGGCAGCTTTCTGCACTCATTGCACCAGTTTTCCAAACTAATTACCGTGTGTGTGCTAGAAGATTGTTTTTCATAGTTACTTTTATTAATTAAAAAAAAAAAGGACTTCTTTTTATCTGAATAGCGTCCTCAGTGATTTCCTGACACCGACATTCTCAGGTGGTTTTAGGTGGGCGTATAAAAAGCAAAATCTTCAGTGCTTCTTTGCAGCTGTCTTACAGGGACTCTTTAAAGACAGGCAGTTGCCTTTTGCTGTCGGATGGCCACCTGGCCAGCCACCTCCTTGCCCATATCAGCATTATCAGCCACAACCTTCCTCTTCCCTAAATGCCTGCAGAATTCATTTAAAAACTCAGCGACCTTTATTCACGCGCCTGGAGAGAAAAGCACATCCCCACAGACAGCAGTGCCATGAACTGCATCGCGCTGACCCACCAGTGTTCTGTCTCTTGTAGCTTTTTCAGTGTCTGGGCTGATTTGGCGCTTTCTCCAAGGAAACTTCCACAGTGGAAGCTCAGTTACTGCCAGCTGTGGTTATTTTCCTCCCTAGGAGGCAGACACCCCTTCTGAAAACGACGAGGCTGACGCCACCAGCTTCACGTTCAGAGCCCACCCACACCGCGCGTCCGTTGTGCAGCGGCCGGTGGAGGGCTGGATCTGCTGTCGTGACTGCGTGGAGCTGGACTTCAGTAGGCGACTGATGGGTGAAAGCCTCATTAACACATCTCTCAGGCTCCACCCTTCACGCTTTGATGTCATCAAATGAACAAAACACTGAAGTTCATTAAACAGGTCTTTTAAATTTAGATTGCAGAAAACCATCTTTCCAGAAATCTAGGTTTCCTTCTCCACGTCATATTCTGGATTCATGGCACCCTTGAGCCAGAAAAGGCTGTATGCATGCTCTCAACGTCTCTGCAAAGTTCATGCAGGGGGAACTGAACCCCTTCCTTTCACCTCTGGCGTCACCATAACCAAATGTGTATGGTACAAACGCCCTTATTTACGTACTCTGAACGTACATACCAATTTTGGCACTAACGTACAAAATGACAAGAATAGTACCTGCCTCACTCTTTCAGTACTCAAAATACTAAATGCTAAAGGAAAAAGAGATTTGCCAGGGTTTTAGATAAGATCTGAACATCTTCCCACCAACTGAGGTAGACAAGTAACTCTCAGAAAGGTTAAAGTCACAAATGAGCTCTGTAAGTTTTACCCTGCGGCTGAAGCGCATTTTGTATCCCGCATAAACACGGCCAACTGCGCAGCTCGGTTTCAGTGGGAAAAGGGGATGTGATGGCGATAGCAGCAATGGACACTTTTTACAGTTTGGAAGAGTCGTCGTTTGCCTCGCTGTGCTTTGGGCACGGATCCAAATGTTCTAGGTCTGAAAACGTCCAACGTGTCCATCACAGCGGTGTCACCTCCCCTCACGTGTTTTTCAAAGCCTGTGCTATTTCCGTGACAGTCTATTGGCACCGTCCGTCCCAGCCCGTGGCTCTGGTTACACTGTGGCTGCGGCTGCCGAACTCACCCCCCTGCGCCCCCGGGGAAGGGTTTGTGTCCAGCCAGACCAAGTCCCTGGCCCTCCTTGCTGCGTGGCCTCACGGACGTTGGGTCTGGCACAGAGAGGGGACGGCTCGTAGGGGCGGTCTCTGGGCTGCGGGGTTGGTCTCTGCCACGGCCTGAGAGAAGAGGAACAGCACTGGGTTTGTCCTTGGGAGCCGAGGGGCAGAGGACGCGTCAGGGACGCCCAGCAGCGGTGCCCAGTGCACGGCCACCAAGGGCAGGGACAGCCCCCGGGGCCTCCTGGGCACAGGGGCTGCCTTGGGCCCAGCACCCAAAGGCCTTCCTCCGAAGGGTGCTGGGCGGAGGGGCGGCGGGCGGGGCTGCGGCGGGCGGGGCTGCGCATGGGGGGCCCCGTCACGCCCATGTCACAGTGCCACCGCCCGGCAACGCAGCAGTCACAATGCCCCGGGGCAGGATGAAGGGGCATCCTCCCGTGTCCCGCTGCCGGCCTGCCCGGCTTCGCCGTCAGGACAGAGCTGGCCCAGGGGCAGCCTGAAGACGTCCGAGAGGAGGCCCTTGAGAGCCGGTGGAATTCCCTGGAGCGGGCTGAGGGAGGAAGGCTGGAGGCTGGACGAGGCTCCTGGAGGTTCTCCGCTGCAAGGCAGCTCCTGGCGGGGCCACGTTCAAAGCTCCTCTGATGGACGGAAACCCCTTGCAGCGGGATAGCAGCAGCAAGACCACGGGAACGCCTTCCTGAGGAGCACTGCAGAGCTCGCCGTCCTCGTCCATCCCCCGCGGAGCCAGGGGCAGCGGCCGTAAGAAATGGGACGCAGAGATGCTGCAAGGAGCCCCAGTGCTTTGGGGCACCCACTGGTGTCCTGCCAGGCGTGGGAAGGGTTCTTGCCCGCAAGGTTGATTGGGCTGCGGGCATTTTGCCACTCGGAAGCCCCTGAGTTGGCTCCAGGCTGAGGGGGAACAGGGGTTGGGCATCTCCTGGGCGGCACGAGCAGCCTGTGGGACGAGGAGGCGGGTCTCGCTCGCACGCTCAGGGAAGAGCCGATCGCCAGCTTGGGGGTCAGGAAGGAATTTCCCCCGGGGCAGATCGGCACTGGTCCCCGGGGGTTTTTTGCCTTCCTCTGCAGCCTTGAGCACGACCCCGTGTCAGGGCTCCTCCGGTCCCTTTCGGCTGGGTCACTGCCTGCTGCTCGCGCACCACGAAGATGGCCTGTCGTGCCCTGCGTCTGGGGAGGGGAAGGATAAATGAAATCATGAAATGGATGAACGAAATGAAATGAAAGAATGAAATGAAATGAAACACATGAAAGAATGAAATGAAAAAATGAAATGAAAGAATGAAATTATGAAATGAAACAAAAGAATTAAATAATGCAATGAAAGAATAAAATGAAAGAATGAAAGAATGAAATTATGAAAAGAAATGAAATGAAATGAAAAAATGAAATAGGGAAATGGAATGAAAGAATAAAATGAAAGAATGAAATGAAATTATAGGTGGAAATGAAATGAAAGAATAGAACGAAAGCATGAAATGAAAGAAGTGAAGGAATTTATTTCTTACTTATTTCTTATTTATTTCTTGTCATTATTTCATTCGTTAATTATTTCATTCTTTCATTTCATTTTATTTCATTTCATTCTTTCCATTCCTTTTACTTCATTCATTAAATTTTTTCATTTCATTTTTTCATATCCTTTCATTTTTTAATTTCATTCTTTCATTTAATTTCTTTCACTTCATTCTTCATTCACGAAATGATGAAATGAAAGAATGAAAGAATGACAAGAAATAATGAAAGAAAGAAAGAATGAAAGAATGACAAGAAATAATGAAAGAAGGAAAGAATGAAAGAATGACAAGAAATAAATGAAATGAAAGAATGAAATGAAATAATGGAATGAAATAAGGAAATAATGAACTGAAATGAAATGATCAAATGAAATTATGACATGAAACTAAAATCATGAAATGAAAATAATGAGATGAAATGAAAATAAATGAAAAAATGAAATAAAAAGAATGAAATGAAAAAAATGAAATTCAATGTTAGATGTAAATTAAATGAAAAAAGAAATTAATCGAAAGAATGAAATTAAATGAAAGAATGAAAAGAAAATATGAAATGAAATGAAAGAATGAAATGATATGAAATGAATAATGAAATAATGAAAAAAAAAGGAAATAACGAAATAATGAAATAATGAAATGAAATAATGAAAAACGAAAGAATTCTTTGAAAGAATGAAATGAAATGAAAGGAATGAAATAAAATTAAAGAATGTAATTAAATGACATGAAATGAAAGAATGTAATGAAATGATAGAACGAAGTGAAAGAATGAAGGAATGAAAGAATGAAGTGAAATGAAAAGAAAGAAAGAATGTAACGAAAGAATGAAATTAAATTAAACGATAGATTGAAATGAAATGAAAGAATGGAATGAAAGCATGAAATTAAAGAAATTAATGAATTTATTTCTTACTTATTTTTATTTATTTATTGTCAATATTTATTCTTTAATCATTTCATTATTTCATTATTTCTTGCTATTATTTCATTTTTCATTTCATCATTTCATTTGAGTTCAGTTCAGTTTTTTATTCCTACTTTTCATTTCACTTCATTCTTTCATTTCATTCTTTCTGTCATTTCTGTCATTTCATTTGATTTCATTCTTTCCATTCCTTTAATTTTATTCTTTCATTTCACTTTTCATTTCATTTTTTTATTTTCATTTCAATTTTTAACTTAATTTCATTCTTTCACTTAATTTAATTTCTTTCATTCATTCTTTCATGAAATGATGAAAGACTGAAATGACAATAACGAGAGAATGATAGAATGACAAGAAATAATGAAATGGAATTAAATAATCAAATGAAAGAATGAAATGAAATGAATGAAATAAAATGAAAGAACAAAATGAAAGGCTGAAATGATGAAATGAAATGATGAAACTAAATGAAAAAGTGAAAAAATGAAATAATGAAATGAAGTAATGACATAACGAAATGAAAGAAAAATGAATTGAAATTATAAAATAAAATCATGAAAGGAAATTAAAATCATGAAATGAAAATCATGAAATTATATGAAATGAAATTATGAAATGAAATGAAAGAATGAAATAATGCAATAATGAAAAGAATGAAATTAAGTTAAAAATGAAAGAATAAAATTAAATAATAGATTGAAATGAAATGAAAAAATGCAATTAAATGAAAGAATGAAAAGAAAGTATGAAATGAAACAATGAAATAACAAAATAATGAAATAACTCCATGAAGTAACGAAATAACGAAATGAAATCAGAAATGAAATTAAATGAACGAATGAAATGAGATGAAATGAAATGAAATTAAATGAAAGAATTAAATAATAACAGTAAATAATTAATAATGAAACAATGAAATAACAAAATAATGAAATAATGAAATAAAGAAATAACAAAGGAATTAATTGAAAGAGTGAAATGAAACAAAATCAAATTAAATGAAATGAATGAAATAAATGAAATGCCATGAAATCAAATGAAATCATGAAATTAAATGAAATAATAAAATGAAATGAAACAATGTAATAAAATTAGATGAAATAATGAAATGAAATTAAATGAAATGAGATGAGATGAGATGAAAGAAGAAATGGAATTAAATGAAATTAAATGTAAATATGAAATAAAATTAAATGAAAGAATGAAATACTGAATTAATTAAATGAAATAATGAAATAATGAAATGAAAGAAAGAAAAATACTGAAACAATGAAAAATGAAAGAAATGAAATAATGAAATGGAACAAAATATGAAATTAAATGAAATATGAAATGAAGTTAAATGAAATAAGAAATGAGAAATGAGAAATGAGAAATGAAATATGAAATATGAAATATGAAATATGAAATACGAAATACGAAATGAAATGAGAAATGAAATGAGAAATGAAATGAGAAATGAAATTAAATATGAAATTAAATATGAAATTAAATATGAAATTAAATGAAATGATAAATGAGAAATGAACTGAGAAATGAACTGAGAAATGAACTGAGAAATGAAATATGAAATGAGAAATGAAATGAGAAATGAAATGAAATATGAAATGAAATATGAAATGAAATATGAAATGAAATGAAATGAGAAATGAAAGATGCAATGAGATGAGATGAGATGAGATGAGGAGAGGAGAGGAGAGGAGAGGAGAGGAGAGGAGAGGAGAGGAGAGGAGAGGAGAGGAGAGGAGAGGAGAGGAGAGGAGAGGAGAGGAGAGGAGAGGAGAGGAGAGGAGAGGAGAGGAGAGGAGAGGAGGAGAGGAGATGATGAGATGAGGAGAGGAGAGGAGATGATGAGATGAGGAGAGGAGAGGAGAGGAGAGGAGGGGAGAGGAGAGGAGAGGAGAGGAGGGGAGAGGAGAGGAGGGGAGGGGAGGGGAGAGGAGGGGAGGGGAGGGGAGGGGGGAAGGGGAGGGGAGGGGAGGGGAAGGGAGGGGAGGGGAGGGGAGTGGAAGGGAGGGGAGGGGAGTGGAAGGGAGGGGAGGGGAGGGGAGGGGAGGAGATGATGAGAGGAGAGGAGAGGAGATGATGAGAGGAGAGGAGAGGGGAGGGGAGGGGAGGGGAGGGGAGGGGAGGGGAGGGGAGGGGAGGGGAGAGAGGAGAGGAGAGGAGAGGAGAGGGGAGGGGAGGGGAGGGGAGGGGAGGGGAGGGGAGGGGAGGGGAGGGGAGGGGAGGGGAGGGGAGGGGATGATGAGAGGAGAGGAGGGGAGATGATGAGAGGAGAGGAGGGGAGATGATGAGAGGGGAGGAGGGGGGAGGGGAGGGGAGGGGAGGGGAGGGGAGGGGAGGGGAGGGGAGGGGAGGGGAGGGGAGGGGAGGGGAGGGGAAGGGAGGGGAGGAGAGGGGAGGAGAGGGGAGGGGAGGGGAGGAGAGGGGAGGAGAGGGGAGGAGAGGGGAGGAGAGGGGAGGGGAGGGGAGGGGAGGGGAGGGGAGGGGAGGAGAGGGGAGGGGAGGGGAGGGGAGGGGAGTGGTGAAACACTGGCACAGGTTGCCCAGAGAGGTGGTAGATGCCCCATCCCTGGAAACATTCAAGGTCAGGCTGGACAGGGCTCTGAGCAACCTGATCTGGTTGAAGATGTCCCTGCCCACGGCAGGGGGGTTGGACTAGATAACCCTTAAAGGTCACTTCCAATCCAATATTCCAAACTATGCTCTGATTCTATGATTCTAGGAAATGACAGGTTGAAATGAAATGAAAGATTGAAATGAAGGAGTGAAATTAAATGACACAAATGAAATGAAAGAATGAAATGAAACAAAATGAAATTAAATGAAATAATGAAATAAAATGAAAGAATGAAAGAATGAAATAATGAAATGAAATATTGCAAGAATGAAAGAATGAGACTGAAACAAAAAACAAAATGAAAGAATGAAATGAAAGAATGAAATGAAATGAAATGAAATGAAATGATGAAATGAAACGAAATGATGAAATGAAAGAAAAGAATGAAAGGAAATGAAAATGAAACGAAAGAAATTAAATGAACTGAGATGAAATGACAGAATGAAAAGAAAGACAAAAGAAAGAATTAATTGAAATGAATGAATGAAATAATGCAATGCAAGAAATACTGTAATAATGAAAAGAATGAAAGAAGGAAACACTGAAATAATGAAACTAAATGAAATGAAACTAAATGAAATGAAACTAAATGAAATGAAACTAAATGAAATGAAACTAAATGAAAGAAAGAAAATAAATGAAAGAATGAAATGAAAGAATGAAATTAAATGATAGAATGAAGTGAATGAAAAAATGAATGAAATGAAATGAAAGAATGAAATGAAAAGAAAGAATGAAATGAAAGAATGAAATTAAATTAAACGATAGATTGAAATGAAATGAATGAATGAAATTAAGTGAAAGAATGAAAGAAAGTGAAAGAATGAAATGAAAGAATGCAATGAAGGAATGAAATACTGAAATAATGAAATGAAATGAAATGATAAAAGAATAAAATGAAGCAATGAAATGAAATCAAATGAAAGAGTGAAACAAAATGATATAATGAAGCAAAAGAGTGAAAGAACAGAATGGAATGGAATGGAATGAAATTAATTAAATTAAATTAAATTAAATGCAGGAATGAAATGAAATTAAATGCCAGGGGCTGTCCAAAGAGCGCCCTGCTGCAGCTGCAGCTGGACCCCGCCTGCCCTGGTGCCTCGGCAGCGTCCGGACCTCTTGGAAAACACCGTCAGGCCCCGCTGTGGGCAGAGGCGGGCGCCTGCACAGCCCTGCCCCGTGGGGAAGGACACAGGGGCAGGACGAAGCCCCGTGGGGCAGGGCAGAGGCGCTGCCAAAGCCCTGGCTCCCTCTGCTCTTCCTTTCGGCCTTCCCTTCTGGTGACCAAAAGGTGACCAGGGGGTGCAGGACGTAGAAACGCCCCCCATCCCCTCGTTCCAGCTGCCTGCACGCCCACCCCTCAGCCCCCGCCCGGCCAACCCGGCCCCCTCCCTCCCTCCCTGCCGGCTGCCCGCTCCCTGCCCAGGCTCTGCTCGGAGGGCAGAGGCCACTCACAGGATGGCGTGGGCTTGGTTGGGAACCTCTCCCACCCCTCGCCAGCCCTGACCGCAGCTGCCAGACCCCAGAGAGGACGGGGGCCAGCACCGCGCCGCACCGCCCAGCGCCGTCGTGGGACGTGGCACCACGACTCACCGGAAAGTGGCAAGGCAGGAACCAGTGGGGCAGATGGGGATGAGGGAGGTCCTGTCCTCACCGCTGCCTTCCTCCTCCTCCTCTTCTTCCTCCCGCGCCGCCTCCGTCCCGCTGCTCATCACCCACAGCTGGTCCAGGGCCAGCGGAGCTGTGGGTGCACGGTGGTGCCACGTCTGCAGAGAGGAGAGGCAGGCAGTGAGCTGGAGGTGGCCTCCTTGGGGTCCCCCTGGGTCCCCTGTCCCCCACCTGCTGCTGGGATGGACATTGGTGCATCCAGCACCAAGGTCCCGGGGCCTGGGGCTGGTGCCAGGGTGTCCCTGGGATCCCAGGGACGGGGGAAAGGCAGCTGGGGTCTCAGGGTCTTACTGCAGCCTGGCGATCACCAGCTCCTGGAGGAGGAGAGGGCGCCTCTCGCTCCTCTTGCGGCCCCGGGTCAGCCGCACGCCGGTGCTCAGCACCGGCTCAGTGTCGGTGAGAGCCTCCCTGCAGAGCAGAGCGCGGCGGGCATGAGCAGCGCCGCTGCTGCGGGGCCCGGCTGTGCCCGCGTGTCCCCGAGCTGCAGGGGAGCCCACCTGGAGCCGCAGCAGCAGTTGGCCTGGCCCATCCCGCCCGGGCCAGGAGGACCCTCACGGTGCGCGGTGCTCGCCGATGCCGAGGTCGCGGCCCAGCCGGTGCGAGCGAGGCGGGGAAGCGGGGTGCTGGTGCCGGGGCAGCGCTGCTCGGCCAAACCCTGCCTCCTCCCAGCGCCGCTCCGTGCCAGCACAGCTCCGTCCTGCTGGCACTGGTGGCCGTTGGCTCCAACGGACCAACGTTCCGACCCCAACGGAAACTGGGGGGGGGGGGGGTTCTCTCCAGTATGTAAGAATCCAGACAGCATGAAGTACTGGCACAGCCTACTGAAGGCCCGCGGAGTTTTAAGAGGGAGCAAAATCAGTCCCGAAACGTGACCATATGATGAGTTCTTGTGGCCTTGGGGAACTGGGCATGGCAACTCTTTGCGTGGCCTTCACCTGTGCTCGGTCCTGCCTTCCGGCGCTCAGCGGCGATGGTCTTCACTTCTCTGTCAGCAGTTTAGTGGGGAAGCAGCGCCGGGGTTTCCAATCAGCAGCAATGAGGTGTTGCCATCTGCTTAGCAAGGAGGTCCCTAAGCCACTGTGCCTCGGTCAGGAGCGTGCGGCTTTCCCTGGATTCCCCGTGCCCTGCCTGGGGCATCCGCAGTCAGTCCCACCCTCTGTCCGCAGGTCTCCCTGGGCCACTGCCATGAGGATCACAAGGGCATCTTCTCTCTTTCCAACGTGGGACGGCTGCCGCTTGTTAGGGGGCAGGGAGAAAGAGGATGAACCCTGGGGACAGAGCCCAGAGACGCAGTTTCCGCAGAACTCCAGCTCTATCTTTTCTTCCCTAACTCCAACTGTTTAACGCCAGCGCAGTGTTCTGTGCTTCCTGCGTTGCGCAGTGCGCATCCCGTGTTGACTGCATCCCGTCACATGAGGGAGCCTCTCTCCTCCGCCCATCCCAGCCAGATCTCACACCTACAGGACAACACACTCTGTAACTAAACTTTAGGTTATGAGCTCATTAGGAAAGAAAACAAACAAACAGCAAACAAGGGCTCAATCCCCTTTGTACAGACTCGTCTAACACGTACATTCACTCGTTCACCACTTAATTAACGAGGTTTCTAACTCAAAGTTCTCTAATTTGTAACTCCCAACCTGGAACTCCTGCACCCGTGTACTGCTTTTTGCTGGGATAAATTTCCTCACAGTAGCTTGGGCGGGGCTGTGTTTTGGATCTGTGCTGGACACAGTGTTGGTAACACGGGGATGTGTTAGTTATTGCTGAGCAGCGCCTGCGCAGCCTCAGGGCCTTTTCTGCTCCTCGCCCTGCCCGCCAGCGAGCGGGCTGGGGCTGCACAAGGAGATGGGAGGGGACGCAGCCGGGACAGCGGACCCCGGCTGACCAAAGGCATCTCTCACGACATAGGACGTCGTGCTCAGCAGTGAGACTAGGGCTGGAGGCTGGCAGGGGCTGCCTTGCTCGGGGACTGGCTGGGCAGCCGTTAGTTGGTGGTGAGCAATTGCCTTCTTTTGCATCACTTGTTTTCTTGGTTGTGTTTTCCTCCCTCTTTGTTGGTGGGTTTTTTTCCCTTTTTTTTTTTTTTTTTTAAATTACTAATCTGTCTTTATCCGAACCCACGAGTTCTCCCACTTTTACCCTTCTGATTCTCCCCCCATCCCACCACAGGGGAGTGAGCGAGCGGCTGTGTGGTGCTGCGCTGCCGGCCAGGGTTAAACCATGACAACCTGTGAGCAAAACAGTTACCTAGCCGACGGGGAGAGTGCTCGTCCCTCCTCCTCCGTCACGCTGCGGGCATCCCCTGTATCACACCGGGACGCACAAAAGCCTCAGCTCTCCGGCTGCTGCTGGAGCCACTTCGCGAGCTTTTCGGGTGAGCTGAGGTATTCACGCCGCCCAGCGTGGCAGTTGATCTATACCACCGCCACAGCGAGCGGTTCTGAAGAAACTGCCCGACAGTCATTGCACAAGGACGACGGCTGCAGGGGACAGCAAGCTGCAGGCGACGGGGGCTGCATAAGGACCTTTAGCCCTTCCTGGCCACCGTGCCCTGCCTGCGTGCGGCCCTCGCTCTGACCTCATGGCGCTGCTGCCAGCAGACGTGGAGGAATAATGGGGGTGGGCAGCAGGACAGAGGGGGAGTGAAAAAGGAACAGGGTCAGGGAGCAGGACAGAGGGACATAGCAAGAAACGGTGGGACAGGGAGCAGGACAGAGCGACACACAAGAATAATGACAGAGAGAGAAAGACCAGGATTTTGAGCCTCACGGAGGGATGGAGAAAGAAAGAGAGGGGTCAGGAGCCCTGTGGAGAGATGGGGGAAGACTGAAAAAGAAAGGGGGTCCGGGAGCAGCAGAGAGGGACAGCGAGAGGAAGAGATGGACAGGAAGAAGGACAGCGACAGTGGGATACAGAATGACAAAAAACCCAGAGATGGCGAGAGGACAGAGGGAGAGAGAGAGAAAGAGAAGGAGGGAGAGAGAGAAAGAGGAGGACGGGGACAGGGAGTGGGACACACAAGCAGAGAGAGAAAAGGCAGGACAGGGAGGAGGCCAGAGAGATTGTGAAAGACGGAGAGGGGTGCAGATCAGGACAAAGAGGCAGAGAACGAAAAAAAACAGCGCTGGGCTGCAGGACAGAGACAGAGGAAGGAAAAAAGAGGGGCAGGGAGCAGGACAGAGGGGGAGCAAGAAAAAACAAAGGGGCGGGTAGAATGGCAGAGAAAGAGAGGGGCTTGGAAACTGGAGAGGGAGGAACAGGGAGCAGGATACAAGAACAGCAGAAGAAGAGGGGCACAGGGAAGCAAAAAGGTGACACCAGTGAGGGAAAGGCGGGGGGGGCAGGGGCAGAGGAGGGACCCGGACGCAGAAGGGGGGCGACACGGCCCAGGGGCCCAGGACTCACCACAGTTCCCGCTCTCCGTGCTGCCAGGAGAATGTTACAGCTCAGACACTTCTGTCCTGCCTCTCTCAGCTCTTACAACATGAGGCTTCCTGGACACACAGCCCCACGCACGCACACAGACACACACACTGCCTGGCCGAACCGCACTTTTGGTTAGGCAAAAGCCCCCTGCGGTGCATGTCGGCGATCTGGTCTGCTGAGGAATACTCAGAGGGACCCTTCCTCACCCGGAGAGGCCATCTGCCTCTTGTCGGCAGCCGGGGGCAGCTTCCAGCCAGGTCCCCTTCCTGTCCTTCTCCAGCCGCTTCACCTTTTTCCGATCTCTTCACCTTCAGCCCGAGCCAGATGCAGCCAACGACATCCCCGGGGAGGATCGGACAACTGAGCCCTCAGCGCAGCCTCTGGGAGAGGGAAAGAACCGTCATTACCGCAGCCGGCCCCAGGCTGGAGCCCTTCCTGCTGCAGGAGCTCCTGCAGGCACCGCTCCGTCCCCGCGCTGGCGCTGGCGGCACCCACGTTAACGGAGGATCGAGCGCGCCCGAGGCCCCGCTCGCTGCTGCCAGGACAGGCCGTGGGGGGCCTGGGGCTGCGGGACAGGCCCCAGGGGAGGGGCTGGGGCCGGGGCAGCTGCAGGGGGCGAGCGGGGCTGCAAACAGCTGTTGGCTTTGCCTTACGCCCTAACATATCACACGTGAGCCGTGTCACGAGAAAAATGTGCTCAATCACAACTTCCCGGCCGGATGAGCAAGGACACCACTCGTAGGTCTGCAGGTCAGAAGCCCAGTGCTGGTGCCGCACCTCAGGTTCTTGACACCATGACAGGTCAACGAGAGACACTTCAAAGTGGCGTGCTTACTGCTGGAATGCCAAAAATAAAGGACAGATACGGCCTGGGTGGGACTTAAGAAAAAGAAAGGAAGATCTTACTCTCTCTGTATTACCCCTTCAAAAATGAAATGTGATATGTAAAAGGCAATCGAGACAGGATTAACAACTACCAACAAGTAAAACAGGTTTCCTGGACTTCTTCTGGAATCATATAATCCCTCTCCTAAGGAAACGATCTCCCTGAAGATGCAAGACAGTCAGTGGCAGCTCTACGGTTGCTCAGCTACATTCTAGTTCATCTGTTAGCACACAGCCTGGGTTTTAAAAGAGGTTCTACGGGATAGCAGAGTCAGAGCTGAACTGAACTATCACATGAAGTCGACGGGAGGAGAATACAACAAAACGTATTTACCACAAACTGGTGTATACTTGACAAAGCAGGAATCCGTTTGGCACAGCAGACTTGCCATGCTCGAGATGCTGCTAACGTCTCTGTCAGAAGCTGTCGCTATGTTACGGGCTATTGTTATACCCATGAAACAGCCAGCCTTCACTGGCGTGAGGACTGGCGTGAGACCCTGTGAATTACTGTGCTCACTGACTCAGTCTGCAGGAAATAAACACATAAATAATAATTAAAAAAAAAATCACATGTAGCACAGAAGAGGGCCTTCTTCAGAAATGAATGGCTCTGCAGATAAAACAGTGGGTTAGGTTAGATTCTAATTAGTTCTTAAGTTCTCTGTCCTCTGCTTTGACAGGTGCCGATTCAAGATCTCCCTGTACTCAGAAGCTCTACAGCTGGATACCCCAGCAGGAGCGGTGGGGACAGCAGCCACATAGACCACGACCTCCTACTTGTGCTTCCTGGTAAGTCAAGAAACCTTGAGGAGAAACCATAAGAGTTATTCCTCTGACAGCAGAACGGGATGAAGGGGCTTGAGACTTCTAGAACTTTATTTTGGTCACATTTCACAGTTCCTTCATAGCCAGAAGGAATTTCATTCCAGGAATCTTCATACCACTCAACTGGTAAAAAGGCATACAAGCCTTTTTATCCCGATTTATCCTTTCACACTTGTTCCAGAAAATCATTTTCCACTCTCCAGCTCACAATCTCTCTAAGCAGAAAAGTCCTATCTGCCACACGCTTGTCATAAACGAGGTAGGATACGACAAACTTTCAAATACATCAATATTTAGAAAATTAGAAACTTTACATAGCAAAAAGGAAAAAAAAAAAAAAGAAGGCTGATGGGGGGAAAAAAATATTTTTTCTACCTTGACTGTTCTTAAGCTGCCAGTATTTAACATTAACGTCTCTGTATTTCAAGGTCAGGATTGCAACAGTTCTGCCATTTGTGGATACCAGTGAGAGATTCTCTGCCTTTCACCAGTTCAGGCGCCCCACCTACACTTATTCACAGATTTGATTTCTTTTTTTTTTTTTTATGTTTAAAAGGACAGAATCCACCCCTCCAAGGTATGGTGGGCAAAAGAGCACATTTTAAGTGAAATTATATTACCTTCTCTTGATTTCCATGCAAAAAGCTAGCTCCACTGGTACATTCATCCGCAAGAACGTTAACACCAACTTCATAGACACCCATAAATTATCTTTGTAAACAGAAAATTACTAAACACAGTACAACACTCTCTGAAAGGGAAAAAGAATGCACACAATCAGCATTTTCCTTTTTGACTAGAAAACGGAAATCTCTAACAGCAGATAAGCCTGCATTAAAAATCAATCCAATCTGGACCCCAAATGGTTATGGGTTAGGATATGCCACAGGTCTGGACTTGACTCTTGAAAGCACTAAGGAATTTGAGGTTCTCATGCAGAGGTTTAACGAGAGTCTTGGCACCTTAATTTGGGACATGAAAGGGACTTGCGCTACAGCACCACGTGCAGTAAAGAAAACTGGTCTTGCGGTTCGATTCCAACGCCGCATCCTCAAACAAAACGAGGCTGCTACATCTGAGGAACAAGGACGGAAACCTCACCTGCCATCCCGAAGTTACGCTGTGGCATTTCTTCACTTTTTGTCGCTTTCCTCGGGCTTGGTCAATCTTTTGCAGAGTCTGAAGCAAAGGCCCATAGCTTCTTCCTGTTTGTGGCAGTGGATGTCTGGGTTTTCACAGGTTGGTTTGTTGTGGGGCACCACTCGTACCCTGCCTTTGCCTTCCTAAATGCATCCTTCTACTAGAAAAGAAAAGGAAAATTACCAGTCATGCCATTCTACTATTCACAGGGCAAGAGAGTGCACTGCTTGTAAGAGGATATAATACAGTAAATAATCCTTAAATATCTTGATTTTTTAACAGTTCAATCACGTGCTTAGAGTCTGACCGCCAACACAATCTAACACGAAGAAATATTAAGAGAAGTAGAGCTGTATTTAAAAAAGTGGGGTTTCTCTTTCCTCTCCTGAAGGTTTATCAATCACCCAGAGCAGGCTGAAGTTCTGATCCTGCAAACTGCTCCCCGGTGCTTGTATGCTCACTCTGGGAAACAAAGACAGCTATTCAAATTCTTCTGCAGGTACGATCTTGGTTTACGTTCTAGTTTGAATGAAATTAAAACATACATTTAGCAACAAATGCAGCATGAATTTAGGAATTATGAATTTACCTTGCACTCGTATTTCTCTAGTAGATCTGTGTTTTAGAATATTTGAGTATATCCTTTCCCAAACCAGGCACTGAGAACAAAACACCACCAGGATCATCTCATTTTCAGTAACTTCTGATCCATCACCCCAGCGCTCCTTCCAAAATGTACCATGCTGCATGGCTGCGTAAAGTAAACTGGGACCATTTGAAACTTCCTTTGGCCTGGAGCACCCAGCACACATCTCAGCTGTTTGCTAGATTCTGGGTCTGAGGCAGCAAAACGAACGAAGCCAGGCTGCACACAGCGGGGTAGGGGGAAAGGTCTGGATCCTGCACAGTTTGGGGGGTAGGGGGAAGGATGGGAACCCACTTTATTCTCAAAATGCAAGAGTGAGGTTTTCCAAATACCTTGCTGACCAGACCAAAACAACGTTTTTGAACGTTAGCAGCAATAAAAAGAGCACACTGCAGTATCTTAAACGTCTTGCTATGCAAGGTGGAGGATGGACGAATCAGAGGAACATGGCACACATTCCAGCCGCAGAGGTCTGCCTAAAGCTGACAGGGATGTACAGCACTGGCTGCTGGGGGAGGCTACCCAGTAAGGACCAGTGCCGACCGCGGGGAGGAGGAGCCCAACACCTCCCCATGCACTCGGCAGCTCTCCATGGCAGCAAACGACCAGAAGAGCTGTGTTATCCTGAAGCACATGGCAGGGCAGCTGCAGGAAGTTTCTTCGTGGTTGCGCATCTTCCCACCCACCCAGCCGTCACCAGTCCCAGGTACGGCACAGAGAAACACCTCTGCTTCATGCACGTGCCCGCACAGAAACACAGGCAGAGGGAAGAAACCCCTGGGTATCAAATACAGAAATAGCACGGAAACCCTTGTCCGCTGACAGAGTCACTGCCGTGTTTCCCCAGATCAACAAACAGCGTGCCTTGGGGCAGGATCACCATCGCATGCGTATCGCTCGCTTTCATTTCCCTCTTAATATTCCCCGTCCTGAACAGGGCAGCTGCAGTGAAAGCCCTGGGAGAGTTAACAGGAAAACACACACCGCCTATTACTGTAGTAACTAAAGATGCCGGGGCGGCTCAGGGGGGCTCTGGCAGTGGGGCTGCCCGGTGCCTGTGCCCGGGGGGCTGTCTCCTTCCCCTCCCCAGCTCTCGGGTCACTCCCGGGGCTGCCCCGGCCGGCCCGGCTCCAGCTGACCGGCAGCCCCTCGCACCGGGCGGTTAGGAGCTCTCCCCCACCCCCCCCCGCGCGGCCCCAGCCCTCACCTCAGCCGAGACGCAGCCGGAGCAGAGACCGCGCCTCCCGAGGCCAACATGGCTGCCGGGAAGCTGAGCGTGGGGAAACGACAGCTCCCGGCATGCCCCGGGAACAACATGGCCGCCCGGCAGACCCGTGCCCCAGGACTACAGCTCCCGGCATGCCCCGGGAACCAACATGGCCGCCCGGCAGCCCCATGCTCCAGCACTACAGCTCCCAGCATGCCCCGGGGCGCTCCTTCCCGCTCTCTGACCCTGGGGGACACCGCCCCCGGCCCGGCCCCGCCCCCCCAGGCCCCATGGCCCCTCCCCGGGGCTGCCCCGGCCCCGGTCCCGGAGCCCCGGTGGAGCCGGGAGGAGGAGGGGAGAGGGAGAGAGCGGCAGAGGGGGGTGGGCAGGGCGGTGGGGTGGCCGGGGAGGGGCGGCAGACGGACAGAGGGACCGGAGGACGGGGGCGGGGAGTGGCGGAAGGAAACCCCTGGTGAGGAAGGGGGCAGGGAGAAGGGGGCAGGGCAGGGGCGCAGGGACGTGGCGGTGAGCAGCAGGACAGAGGGACAGAGGGAGCAGAGGAGGGGGGACAGAGGGACGGACCGGCACAGGCGGGCGAGGGGGGACAGGGGAGGAGGGTGAGGGGGAGAGGAGGCGGAGGGAAGGGGAGAGGCGGGGCCGAGAGCAGGACCCGGGGCAGAGCAGCCGCGGCTCTGCAGAGCAGCCAGCGCTGTGCGCGCGCAGCGACTGCCTCTGCTCTGGGAGGGGCGAGAGCTGCCGGCCGCGACGGCACCAGCAGAAGCAGCCCCCGCCCCGAGGGCCCCCGCCCCCAGCTGGCCTCTGCCCCCAGACCGCCAAAACTTCCAAACAGGCTCTCCCTGTGCCGGGATTCTCTTCAGGTTCAGGAAAAGAACCGGTGCGCTCCCAGGTACAGTCGCCTGACTAAGGCTGTCAGGGGGCGACTGGGGCTTCAGTTCCAGAACAGAAGAACGTCCATGACAGAACCTCAGCCACCACCTCCATGATCGTCGTCACGCACCCACAAAAGCTGCGCTGTGAAAAATCTCTCCTCCCCACCTCTTTGTTCTTCTCAGACCCCCAGACTCCCGCGGCAATAATCACATTCTGTAATTACCACCCATCTGAAACCCCCCCAAAGCATCATTCCCTGAGGTGACTGACAGCACTGTGGATAAGGGAGAACCACCACCAACCACGCACCCGCCCGTTCGTCCTCTTGCAGCAGGGCCTGTGACCGAGCACGTCTGCATGGACATCTCTGCCTGACAGGAGAGGACCGGCCTGAAAAAATATCTGACATTGTCTTGGCTCTGGAGTGAGGAAGGAATTTGTGACAGTGATACAAACAAGTTTAAGAGAAAGCAGGGTAGCGGAAGAGGCAGAAATGTGATAGGTCTCATCCACCTCTAATTCCAGAGGAAGTTTCAGGGATGTTTTTTTGTGGTTTTCTTTTTTTTTTCTAATCCCTGCACTGCACAAGTGAAAAAACACACACCTGCGTTTTAAGGAGACCCGTAAACTACAGCAGTAAAACTATCCGGTCTATGTAATTACACTTATTTCCTGGATACATCAGTCATTTTTCTTACATTTCAGTGGTGAACCTTACGTTAAATCACTAAACTCTGATATGGAAATAGCAAAACATCGTCCGTAAATCTTTGAAAAGAACAATACATTGAAGGAAAACTGTTCATATAAACTGTAAATGACGTGTTTCTGCTGTCAAAGGTTGTAACGCTTTTGAGTATCTTTGCCATCTTCATCTTCTTTGTCTTCACTTTCTTCTGATGACTTTATAACTATGTACCTCAACATAACAGGAAACTGTTCAAGCACTCTTGCAAATTGTATGGAATCCAAAGTGCCTTTCTGTCCTAGTTTTGGCTGGGATAGAGTTAATTTTCTCCACAGTAGCCAGGATGGGGCTGTGGTTTGGATTTGTGCTGAAGACAGTGTTGATAACCCAGGGCTGTTTTCGTTCTGCTGAGCAGCGCTTACACAGGGTCAAGGCCTTTTCTGCTCCTCACCCCACCCCACAGCGAGCAGGCTGGGGGTGCACAGAAGTTGGGAGGGGGCACAGCTGGGACAGCTGACCCCAGCTGACCAAAGGGATGTTCCACACCACATGATGTGCTCAGCAATAAAACTGGGGGAGGGTGGCAGGGGGGCCGCTGCTCAGGGACTGGCTGAGCATCGGTCGGTTGGTGGTGAGCAATTGTTTTCATTTGCATGGCTTGTTTTTCTTGGGTTTTATTTCCCTCTCTCTGTTGTTTTTTTCTTTTCCTTACGATTTTTTACACAATTTCATTTTCATTATTAAACTGTTTTTATCTCAACCCACAAGTTTCTTTCTCACTTTTACCCTTCTGATTCTCAACCCCATCCCACCGGGTTTTGTAATTAGCATCATGTTAATGACCCAATAGATCGTCCCAAACCTACAACCTGCAAAACCTGAAGACCGACTTATGCAAGACACGTTCCAGAAATTACAATCAGCCCAGAGAAGCATAAGGATTCCTCTTGTTCTGTCCTTGCCAGAACTGCTGGGAGAGCTGTCATCAGCCTCGGTGACTAACAGCAGGCAAGACTCTCCCAGCTGGCTGAGCTCAGAGGCAGCTCCTAGGAAAACAGCTATTTCAGAAAGTCATGCCTTGTGACTTTGGGAAAGTGTTTCAGGGAAATGTTTTCAATATTCTAGAAGGGTGAGACTAAGCATGGTAATCTCACTCCAGGTTCTATCTGCCACAGATTACCTTTTTTTTTTCTTCTCTTTTCACCAAAAGGGTGGCACTTCTTTCTGAACGCACGGTGAGTTACACGGGGTGTACAGACAGCCCATGGAACACTGAGCAATGAGTCTGTGATCGCTTCCATCCCCGCTCCTTGGCACCCCAACGCTCCTTTCACACCCCTTTCCTCGCCTCGTAAGGCGGTCAGGCCTCACGCAGTCTGCGCAACACGTACAAGACGCTGACTTCGCCAGGTATTGCCCAAATCACCTCCTGCTCGAGTTCTGAGCGGCTCAACTGCTGCCACAGCCTTTTCTGTCCCTGCCACACTCCCCCAGGAACAGCACTGTCTTCTCCCCTCCCCATGCCCACACTCTGGAGGAGCTGCTCGCATCCCCCCGGCAGCCAGTGCTGCCTGAAAATCCGTGCTGTGCTGCTCAGGCCATGAAAACTGTCACGCTGCGGCTGTACCCGCACCGCTGTGCCCCGTTCTGAGTGACACTGCCCGTTCCTGGGCATTCCCACCTGCCCACAGCCAGCTCTTCTCTTCAATCTTGGAAGCATTGTGGAAAAGCACACTTTTTTTTTTGAATACCCGCTTTGACCCCACCACAGGACAGGCTCAGAGTCCATGACTGTGGCTGGTCAAGTCCGTAGCAACACAGAAGTGTGTAGGGATGAAAAATAGCCAGCAGTTCAGCTCCTTTCAGTTGTTTAAGACAAGGCTTTTGGCTAGAACACAGGCAAGAAAATTTAAAAGCAGAACTAACCTACACTCCCTCCCTTGATCAGCACCTCTGTCATCATCAGTTCTTTGCATTTCTCTAGTTCCTGGGGAGTACGGATCAAGGTTTTCCTGTTTAAAAGCAACAGGAAAGATCAGTCACAAACATGCAGAAAACCTGCCAATCCATCCATGGTGCCCACCCAGCAGCATTATCAGGGCCCTGCAGATACACAGAAGGTGGGATTAATGCTCCGGGAGGAGGGAGCAGGAACAGCATCTGGCACCCACGGTCGGTAACGAGAATTTCTGCTCTGAGCTGGGGCTTGGTCAATGTGCAAGGGCAGCACTGAGCCAGAGACGAACCTGAGCGTATCACTTCATCCCAGGTGCCACATGCGCTGCGCCTTCTCCCATCGCCTCCTGCCGATGAATTGTTTTCCAGGCCCGTCCATCTCACTGCAGCTTCGATACCTGCACGCTGGCTCAGGTTTACTGTTCACTCACTCCTTGATGTCCAATGGATCACCAAACCTCCTGATGAAGGTTAGAAGGAGGATGAGGTCTCCTTTAGACAACTGGAGGAAGGGACACAATTTTAGGCCCTGGTAATGACTGAGGACTTGGAAGACCATGGACCTCTGCTAGAAGACCTCCAACTGCATGGAAGAAACATACAAAGGAAAATTGAGTTACACCCGAGTTAGAATGATTCACACAGAGACCAGAGACGAAAAGGGTAAGGAAGACCCTCCCTTTGAGTCACGAGGTTCAGAGTGGACCCTCTTGCTTTCTAAACTCCTGATGGAGCTTAGGTGCAGCTAGATCCAATCTTAGTCTCAGGCTTGGACAACAGGTTACGTCTAATGGAATTATCTATACAAAGTTGATAGTAATTACTATTTAATAGTTACATGGGTTAGCAGTGTTTCATTAGTATTAACTCAGCATGCTATCAGTCACTTACCAAAGATCTGCCGTTGGTAAAAGGTCTCTCTGCCTCGAGGAGCAACCTTGAGAGGTGTCCCAGCTCCAGGGGAGATCACCGCCATGCAGGCACGCTGCCTAGCAGGGAGAGCTCACAGAAGGCTCCCTTAGGCTGTCCTATTAATGGGATAAAGTGGTTGGCTCGTAGTCAAATTACATGTGATGGGAAAGGTATGCACAAGGCTCCTTGTACCCACAGCTTTCTTTGTTCCTTGATAAATGAGTCTTGGAAAAGCCACCAGCTATTTGTGTGTCAAGTGCATGATGGGTGTTCCAAGCTCGTGTATCGATGTTCACCGAGCCACTCGGCTCCTTTGTGGGTTCTCAGAGAACAGACCGGAACCAGAGGAGTTCTTGGCCTGGCCACGGCTCAGACCTTTACCTCCTTTGGAGCCTGTACCAAACGAGTGCTGGCTTGGTTAAGAGGTCGAGTGCGTCCGTCACATCTGGCAGTGCTCTTCCTAATGCAGCCCAGCATGCCATGGACCTTCCTTGTGCAAAGGTGCAAAGCCAGGAGAGGACAAGGCTTTGGGAGCCCTAATAACAGCCACCTTATCTCTTCTCTGGTACAAAGGCAGCCAGGCTCTCCCCTGTTTTGCATGATGGGAGGATGAGGGCCAATGGGTGTCAGCTGAAACAAGGGGGGAACAGCTCTCCCCATTAAGACAGTCAAGCAGTGGAGCAGAGCTCCCAGAGAGCTTGTGTCATCTCCATCTTTGGAGCTTTTCAAGCCCAAAACGAATGAAGCCCTGAGCACCCTGCTCTGACCCCGTAGCTGACCCTGCTGAGAGCACGAGGTTGGCCTAGAGACCTCCTGAGGTGCCTTCCAGCATGAATGATTCTGCGCTTCCATCCACAACAGATCTTCCCTTCGTGATGGAGGCAAAACATTCAGGTTCCCAGTGACCACTGAAGTCAGACAGAAAGAAGTTTGGTCGGATGATCTGTGGCTTTCCTGTCCCACTCCAGGCTGTTGCTCAGATGCAGGGCTGCTTGGCAGGTACCCCCAAACAGCCCTGATCCTTTCCACTGCTTCACCTTTTCTTTTCTTTTTCCCTCTTTTCCCTCTCACAATTTCTTCCCCTTGACCATCCTTGTACCCTCCCATGCAAACAGCACGTCTCTGTTTGCCCTTCCCTCCCTGGCCCTAGTTTGGTTTTCTTTGTACCCTCATTTGGTGTTTCTGAGCTTGTCACCAGGGCAGTTCCTACCTTGGTCAGCAATTCCATTAGACTAGGACCTCCTTCTGTTATCTGTAGTGTCCTGCAGTTCCTCGTGCTGTCCTCATGTCAGAGGCACCACAAATCTGGTGGGCCATCTGTACCCCCACATTAACAGCTGTCCAAACAGAGCTTCGCTCCAGGGGGACTTGAGTAACTCTGGGGTTTGGCAATAGAAACCTGATGAAGTTTTACAGGTAGAAGTGGTCAGTCCTTTACTGGGGGCAGAGTAAACCCATAGATGAGGGCAGACTGGGACCTGAGCAGCTCAGGAGTGACCCTGAGGAGAAGGGCCTGGCCGTTCCAAGGGATGCCATATGAGCCAGTGGTACACACTCACCGGGTATAAGGCCACCTGCATACGGGGCTGTGCATATGGGGCTGCATTAGGGGGTGCATGGCCACCCAGACAAGGGAGTTATCATCTCCCTTGACTCAGCACTGGTGTGGTCACATCTATATTATCGGTGTCTGGCTTTGGGGCTCCCTGTTCTGGAGGAATTGGGAGGAACTGGACAGGGTCCAGAGGAGATCTGCCAGGGTGGAGTTTGGAGCCTGTGTAGAGAGGCTGAAGGTCCTGGGCTTCTTTAGCCTGGTGAAGTAGAGGCTCAGGGCACCACAGTAGTAGCCTGCAAGTGCTTGAAGGGTGGTTTCAGAGGTGATGGAGCTTTTCTTGGTAGTGGGAAGAGAAGGAAACCTCCACAAAGCACAGCTTGGAAGGTTCAGATTGGAGGGGAGGAAAAAGAACTCTCACTCAAAGGGTAGCCTTGTGGTTGTAAGAGGTCACCCAGAGGGAGTCTGGATCAGTTCATGGCTTTGTGTTTCAAGGAAAAGCCAGTGAGGGTGGAGAGACATCAGTGAAGGTCTAGAAATGCTGGGGTGAGAGCTAGGTGGGAAAGCAAGATGGGTGTCTACAGCCTGAAGGGCAAGAGGTGCAGGCATGGGACAGTGTAGGACAGCCTGCAGTAGAGATGGCCGAGGCCTCTGGCAAGTCTGAAAGGCCCATCAGAACCGAGGTCTTTGTCCCCTTGGCTAAGGCAGTTGCCTCTGCCACCGAGGCCTACAAGGAGGAACTTTCTTTTGAGGCTCTGGACTTCATTTCTTCCTTCTTGCCCCTTCTTTGGGAGGCTGGGAGGTGTTGTACAATTGTTCTACCCTTGGCATTGCTCACCCCCACATCCCACTGACCCCAGGAAGAGCCCTGAGCCACGCATGAGGGTCAGGATCTGCCTTCCCAGGGCCTGGGGGTGAGGGCTTGGCCTTTCTGCTTCACTAAACAAACCAAGGGTTTTCTCAGCATTACAGCCACCTGCACAGTGCCTTTGCCTACCTGCAAGCATGGCCTCCAATGATCTGCTCTAACGAGGCCATGGGGAGGCTTTGTCAGTAATGGTCCTCGGTGGGACCCATTAATACTTCAAGGTACTTTGAGTTTTGCTTCTGACTTTGACTTCTTGAGAGGTTTGTTCTTTCTCCTCTCATCATGGGAGCTTCAAGGACTCAGCACCAAATACACCATGGGTCTCATGAAAATACAGAAAGCCTTAAGGAGCTCTTTCTCTTCCTGTAGTTTTCTTTAGGTCTTCCAAGCTTGTACAGGTAATTGGAGTCATTTCATAGTGTAGTTAAAGAGGAAGATTTCAAAGTGCACCTAAGAAATATATTTTTTAATTTAAAGTTTCTATTTTATTACTTTTCAGTTTAGAGAAGAGGTGATGGAAGCCTTCTCCAAGTGATATTGATTCAGGAGGTCTGGACAGGCAGGAGAAGCAGTCCCTTGAGGTGTGACTCTGTATGGAGAACTTTGCTCCTCACCTCCCAAACCTCACCATTTCTCTCATTGGCCATCTGGGACTTACATCACTCTTCCTTGCATCAGACTTCTCCACTGATCTCTGCAGATGGGTGTTACAGCACCATCTCGCACCTGCTTCCCTTAGAGAACTGGCTGCACACAGGCACAGAATATTTTTTTCTATTTGCAAGCAAAGAAAAGCAAAGCATGATAAAGTTTCATAAAGAATAACACACCCTTTGTAACCATATGCTAAGTACAAGCTGTCTCTAATGAAGTTGTCTTTCGACAAGGGATAATCTTATGAGAAATGTTTGAGATAGATACAAAAAAGTTAGATATAACCATAATTAAAGAATTGGCTAAAGAGCCAATGAGACTACTGAAAGACAGGCAAGCTTTTAACTCCCTGAAGCTCAAAGCAGCAACTGAGTAGGTGAGAGTTATCTGAATGAACAAAGAATAATGTCCAGAGAAAAGTAGAGACTGATGGAATGGGCCTTTGTCTAGAGAGTCTGCATGTGCAAAGGCGACATCAGAAATGGTCATTGTATGAGGACAGGTGAAATTATATGAAAGATTAGAGAAACTGAATACACCGTATAACAGGAAGAACAGTGGTAATGAAGTTACAGGGCAAGATCGATATTTCTTTGGAATATCCCTTTTGAAAGGTCATTGGATTGGTAGAGGTCTCTTGTGAGTGAGGACAAGCAAGAGTTGCACTCATCTTTGAAAGTGGCCAAAAGTGCAACCCAGGGAACCACAGGCTGCACAAGCTCACTTTGGTGGGGGGGTGAGCCATTGAATGAGTGCTCCTGGGTGACATTTCTGGGCACCTAAAAGAGAAGAGCATCGCCATGGACTTACCAAGGTTAAATCATGCCTCGCCAACCGGGTTGCCTTCATGATGAAGTAGCTGCATTTGTGCATGAGGGGACAACAGTTGATGTCATTGACCTCCATTTCAGCAAGACTTTTGGCGTGGTCTCCCTCAATATTCTTGCACCCAAGTTAGGCCATTCCAGTCTGGAGAGGGAGACAAACAGATGAGCAAAACACCAGTTGGATGATGAGGCTGAGAGAGCAGTGGGGAACGGGCTATGCTTCACTGGAGGCCAGGGGACACACTGGGGTTTGGTGAGGTGGCCCTGTGCAGTTTAACACCTGTATCCACGACCCGGAGGAGGCAACTCTCACCACATTTTTCAGTAATCCTAACTTGGAAGGACCATTCCTCTGCCTTTGGGATGCCTTTCAGATGGACTGTCCTGTCAGGAACTTCATGAAAAAGACAGTGGATAAGGGTCAGGTCCTGCGCCTGGGATAGACTGACAGCCTGCAGTGGCAGGGGAAGGGGACTGCCTGGCTGGGGAGCAGCTCTGCGGAAAAGGCCCTGGTGGTGCTGGGGAACAGAAGGTAAAACAAAACCCAGTAGTGTGGCCTCATGGCACAGGCAGCCAGCAGTGTCCTGGAGTGTATAAAGAGGAGCCTCGCCAACAGCGTGAGGGAAGTGATTGTCTCCCCCTGGTCATCACTTGTTAGACCACCAGTGCACTACTGTGTCCACTTCTGGGCCCCTGGTTCAAGTGTACTGGTCTGGCTGGGATGGGGTTAACTTCCTCTGTGGCGCTGTCTTTGGCATTTGTGCCTAAACCAGTGTTGATAACACACCAGTGTTTTGGCTGTTGCTGAACAGTGTTTGCACAGCGCCAAGGGCTTCCCTGTTTCTGACTCTGCTCCCTCCCAGTGAGTGGGCTGGGGGTGGGCGAGAAGTTGGTGGGGGGACACAACCAGGACAGCTGACCACGACTGACCAGAGGGATATTCCAGACCAAATGACGTCGTGCTCAGCAATAAAATCTGTGGCAGAGGAAGAAGGAGGAGGAGTTTTTTGTCATTTAAGGTGTCTGTTGCTGGGAGACTGCTGGGCGTCAGTCTGCTTGTGGGAGGGGGTAAGTGATTGCCTTTGCGGTGCCTGTTGGTTTTGGTTTATGGTTGGGTTTACCCTTGTTTTACCACGCAGCTGATCGCTCAGTCCCCCTGCCCCCGGCGGGACGGGGAGAAAATTGGAAGGGTAAGAGTGAGAAAAACTCGTGCACTGACATTAAGACAGTTTAATAGAACAAAAAAGTTAAAATATTAATGATAATGATAGAATATACAAAATGAATACACAAAATGATTGATGCATTGATAGACCCGCACTGACCGATAACCAAGTAGCGATCGCTACTTCCTGGAACACGCCTACCATTCATATACTGAGCATGATGTCACATGGTATGGAATACCCTGTTGGCCAGCTGAGCTGGCTGTCCTGGCTGTGCTCCCTCCCATCCTCTGCGTGGTTGTATGAGAGCTGTCCTTGGCAGGATACCTATAAAAAACGGAAAACATCAGTGCGTTATCAACATTCTTCTCATACTAAATCCAAAACACAGCACTAGGAAGAAATTTAACTCTATCCCAGCCAAAACCAGGACACCCTATTATCTGTTTTGATCTCAACCCACAAGCTGCACAACAACTCCATGCAGCAGCATGGGTGGAGACCTGGCCAGCTAAGGAGTGCCCTGAGGAGAAGGGCTGGGCACCAGGACGATGCCATAGGAGCCAGTGGGCCTCCCATTTCAAAAGGAAAGTGGAGAAACTGGAGAGGGTGCGGAGGAGGTCTGCCAAGATGGAGCTAGGGGCCTAAAGCAGGAGCTGGGAGGAGAGTCTGAGGGAACTGGGCCTCTCTAGGCTGCTAAAGGAGGCATGGGGCAACCTAGGAAGAGCCTACAGCTACCTGGAGAGATGATGGAGCCAAGCTCTTTTCTGCAGTGGCCAATGATATGACAGAGGCAACAGGCACAAATTGCCTCTTGGGAGCTTTAGGCTGAGCCTTAGGGAAAATAAAATGGCCTAGGCTGAGGGTTGCTGTGATCTCCTTTGGAGCTCTTCTTTGCTGGACTAGAGGCTGGACTAGAGACCCCCAGCAGTCTCTTTCCCACCAACCCTTCCATGAGCCTGTGCCTTGACCATGTGCCCTATGAGAAGAGATGAAGCTGGAGGTGAGGGTCTCTACATCCTGTGCTCCTAGGACAGTTCAGGGTGGAAGGGAGCTCAGGTGCTCTGTAGTCCAATGCCCAGCTCCAAGCAGGGCCAGCTCTGAGGTCAGACCAGGTTGCTCAGTAAATGTCAGCACCCACCGAGAGAGTTTACAGATGAACCAGGCATCTGGGCCACCATTACAGAAATGGAGACGAGGCCTTTGAGCAGCTCCCTGAGCACAGCTAGGGGTACGCCATGCCTCCGGAGATTCCTGGGAACATCCACCTTCTTGTGCAGAGGAGTGTGGTTCTTCTGCAAGTTTCCTGGCATCTCTCCAGACCATGGGGTGCTTTAGGCTGGACACAGGATTGAAAGAAAGCCTCTGGCTTGGGTACTGTCAACTTAATTGCTAAAGGAGAGGGAGGTGGAGGGGACCTCAGCATTTCCAGGTTCCTGCTGAAGATTTAAGGCCTCTGAGAAAGGAGCTGAAGAGAACACTTGTGAACTAGCATAGCCTTTAGATCATTTCACATGTGAGGGCTCTGCTACCCCATCTCAGTCCTTGGCACCCAGAAACCTCACCTTCTTTTCCCTCCTCTCCTCCCAAAACCTGACCAAGTGATGGGAGGAAAGGCAGCAGAAAGGCCCTTGGCCTCTGTGAATCAGCCGGGGTCTGGCACCTGGAGGGCGATGGTGTCATTTCATTGGACACCCCATAAAGACTCAAGCTGGGGAGTGCCTCTGCAAGTCCGAACCAACAAGGTCCATGGCCAGGCAAGGCTGTGTCTCTGGCTGTGTCTGGAGACCCGAACACCTACAGCTTAGATGAAGCTGGGGCTGAACCTCAGGCCTGGGCTTCAGTGGTCTCCTGGGCCCATGGGCAGAGATGCAGGTGGAGGCCCATGTGAGGCTGCTCTAGGGCCCTGACAGTGCCCCCATGGGTTCCCACCTGCCAGTGTCCTCAGTAGGTCAAGTTCTCATGCCCTGATGTGCAGGATCTGCTCTCTGCTTCTCTCCTTCCCCATATCCCTGGGGATCCGAGAGATCACAATTTCACGGTCACTACAGCCAAGGCAGACACTGGTCCTCACATCCCTGAGCAGCTCTTCCTCCTTTGGCAGTACCAGGTCCAGGTGAACATCAGACTGGGTGGCCCGTTTGACAGCTGTGCTGAGAACTTTTCCAGAACCTCCACAAGAAGCCTCCTGGACTGTTTGCATCCTGCTGTCTCACTTGACCAGTGAACACCAGGGAGACCGAGTCCCCCATAAGAGCCAGGGTCTGGGATCCACAGATTTCCTCAGGTCATTTAAACAAGACTTAGTTCATTCCTCACCCTGACTCTATGACCTGTAGCTCTGTCCTGGGTCTGGCTGGGATGCAGTTAATTCTCTCCATAGCAGACCGTATGGTGATCTGCTTTGGGTTTGTTACTAAACCAGCGCTGGTAACACACCAGGGTTTTGGCTACTGCTGAGCAGTCCCTGCAGAGCCTGAAGGTTTTCTCTTTCTCACTCTGCCCCCTCTGCAAGTAGGCTGGGGGTAGGCAAGAGGTTGGCAGAGGCACAGCTGGGAAAGCTGACCCCAACGGACCAAAGCAATATTCTGTACCAAATGATGTCATGCTCAACAAAAGAACCGCAAGGAAAGACGGAGGAAGGGGGGACATTTGTGGTCATGGCATTTGTCTTCCCAAGTAACTGACACACATGATGCTTTCCTGGCAGTGGCTAAACATCTGCTGGCCGATGGGAAGTGTGAATGAATTCCCCATTTTGCTTTACCTGCACACACAGTTTTGCTTCACCTATTAAACCCTCTTTGTCTTGACTCCTGAGTTTTCTCGCTTCTGCACTTCCGATTCTCTCCCCTGTCCCCCTGGGGTTGTAGTGGGGGAGTGAGCAAGTGACTCTGGGTGTTTTGTTGCTGGCCAGACACAAACCAGAAGTAACTCCTACCGCAGCGTCATCTTTTCTGGCCTCTCGTCTGACCCCCACACAAGCTCTCACCTCTCCTGTTCCCTGTGCCGTAGAGGAGCTCCATGCACCTGCACTGCCCTGACGTCACACAAGGCAGCCCCCACTTCTCGTCTTCCCTGTTTGTGTCTCCTCAAAATATTGTATCTCCACCCACCACAAAAGCCGTGGGAGCTGTCCTTCCCCACCTCAGCTCTTGTTCCACTGAAGTCACAGCTCTGTGATGGCACCCACGGCTCCTGCTCTCTGTGGCCCAGGCTGTGGGCTTTGGTGCCCATTTGGGCTGCAGCCCCTCCGATGGGGCACCAGGGCCAAGGGCAGACTTGTCCCATGCAAAGCTGGTCCCCAGAGATGGGACCCCGTGTGTGGGAAGGCTTTGCTTCCCAGCAGAGGCATGCTGGAGTGGGTGGCAGGTGGCAACAGAATGGTGGATGAGGTTGCCACCCCGAGAGCAAAAGCTGCAGTGCCCAAGGCCAGAGAGAAAGAGGCGAGGGCTGTGCAGTCCCGGCAGGAGAGGGGTTTGCTGTCCCAGGTGACTCTGCAGCACCGTGGGGCCTGTGCCAGAGGTGGGGCTGATCTCCACGAAGGACAAGGTGCTGCTGAGAATGTCCCTGGGGGAGGACAGCCTGTGATCCAGCCACACCTGCACATCATGCTGGGGGCTGAGCGGTGTGCTGGTTTTGGCTGGGATAGAGTTAATTTTCTCCACAGTAGCCAGTATGGGGCTGTGGTTTGGATTTGTGCTGAAGACAGTGTTGATAACCCAGGGCTGTTTTCGTTCTGCTGAGCAGGGCTTACACAGGGTCAAGGCCTTTTCTGCTCCTCACCCCACCCCACCAGCGAGTAGGCTGGGGGTGCACAGAAGTTGGGAGGGGACACAGCTGGGACAGCTGACCCCACGTGACTAAAGGGATGTTCCATATGATATGACGTCATGTTCAGCAATTAAAAGCTGGGGGGAAGAAGAAGAAAGGGAGGAATGTTCGGAATGGTGGCGTTTCTCTTGCCAAGATGGCTGAATATCTGCCTGCCGATGGGAAGGAGTGAATGGAAGTGAATGGGAAGGTCAGCCTCCCCATCAGCCCCAGGGATGCTGCTGGCCCCAAGGCCACGAGGAAATGGAGGCTACTCACTCGCTGCCTCTCCTGAATTCATATTGCAGGTGATGCCCAGCCCTCACTGAATTTGCCCCCTCCTCTGCTCCCACCTGCCCCACTCCCCACGACAGCACGACAGTCCTGGCCCTGGGCCTTCTCCGGCACCTCCTGCATCTCTCCAGTCTCCCCTCCCTCTGCCTGCTGGGTCCCCACTCACTCCCATGGCACTGCAGAGTCCTTGTCCATGGATACGTCGATTTGGTGCTTTACTTTTGGAGGACTTCACCTTGGAGGGTGTTTCACCTTCTGAGTCTCCATTCATTCCAAGCCCAGGGCCCGGGGTGGGTCCCCATCCTCTCCTCTCCTCACCCCTCCAAATTCATTTCCAGAGACTCTGGTATGTGCCATCAGTCTTGTCATCCATGAAGGAACCTGAGAAGATAATGGGAGCTCATGGACCATCTCCCCTGCCATTGGACACCAAGAAGAGAGCTCTTAAATCCAGACCGTTTGGTCCAGTGGAACCCAATAGTACCGTGAGCTTAACCCCAAAACACTGAGAATAAAAAGGAGAACAGACTTTTTAAAATATCAATTCCTTGGATATTTATTTGGAAGCAACTCTCGGGGAAGAGCCCAGCCTTCAGGTGCTGCACCTGGGAGATCCCCTTTTATTGAAGAGCTGCTATTGGGCATGCCACATCTGACACAGTGTTGGGCAAGAGTCACAGGATCAAGCCGCAAGACAAGGAGTATAAACCCAGAAAATTATATATAAGCAGGATTATCACAAGAGAAAAAAGCAGAGTCGCGGCCTAAGATAAACTCTGGGGAATGTGCAGAGAAGGGGAGGCAGGTTATTGTCGGTGAAACAGCGTCCACTGGGCCAGTTTCCATAGGGCATCCTTGAGCTCCTGGTTCCTCATGCTGTAGATGAGGGGGTTCACTGCTGGAGGCACCACTGAGTACAGCACGGCCACCACCAGATCCAGGGATGGGGAGGAGATGGAGGGGGGCTTCAGGTATGCAAATATGCCAGTGCTGACAAAGAGGGAGACCACAGCCAGGTGAGGGAGGCACGTGGAAAAGGCTTTGTGCCGTCCCTGCTCAGAGGGGATCCTCAGCACGGCCCTGAAGATCTCCACATAGGACAGCACAATGAAAACAAAACACCCAAATCCTAAACAGGCACTAACCACGAGAAGCCCAACCTCCCTGAGGTAGGAGTGTGAGCAGGAGAGCTTGAGGATCTGGGGGATTTCACAGAAGAACTGGTCCACAGCATTGCCGTGGCAGAGGGGTAGTGAAAATGTATTGGCCGTGTGCAGGAGAGCATTGAGAAACCCACTGGCCCAGGCAGCTGCTGCCATGTGGACACAAGCTCTGTTGCCCAGGAGGGTCCCGTACTGCAGGGGGTGGCAGATGGCAACGTAGCGGTCGTAGGCCATGACAGTGAGAAGACAATACTCTGCTGAAATGAAAAAGACAAACAGAAAGAGCTGTGCAGCACATCCTGCGTAGGAGATGTCCCTGGTGTCCCAGAGGGAATTGGCCATGGCTTTGGGGACAGTGGTGGAGATGGAGCCCAGGTCGAGGAGGGAGAGGTTGAGGAGGAAGAAGTACATGGGGGTGTGCAGGCGGTGGTCGCAGGCTATGGCGGTGATGATGAGGCCGTTGCCCAGGAGGGCAGCCAGGTAGATGCCCAGGAAGAGCCAGAAGTGCAAGAGCTGCAGCTCCCGCGTGTCTGCGAAGGCCAGGAGGAGGAAGTGGGTGATGGAGCTGCCGTTGGACATTTGCTGTTTCTTGGCATAGGGGTACTGTTCAAAACTGGAATAGACAAGGAAAAAGTATGACAGACTTCTCCAAGCAAAGCCACTCCATTTTTCATAGAAATCCACCCCCCCCAAAATTGAAATGCATTTCCTTCTCTGGTTTGTGCTGGCTGAGTGTGCTGTGAGGAGCAGGACCTCTGTCCACAGCCAAGGAGCCAGCTTTTCTCTGCTGCAGTGGGTACCTGGCAGCTGGTTTGTGACAGCTCCAATTTTCCCAAGGGATGTCAGATGTCATCCGCCCTTAATGGAAAAGATCAGTATCTGCACTCATGACTCTCAAGAGCGTGGGCTGCAGAAGAGAGGCTTAGCGTGTCCTTATAAGAATTTTGTCTCTGTTTTTTATTTTCCACCATCACATCTGATGAGTGTTCTTTTTAGGGGTAGAAATGCTCATTTCTATGATTGAAAATGTGAAGAGTCTTGAGACAGGAGAGGCAAAAGGGCTCAGCTCTCTGTGGCTTAGTGCAGTCAGGTGAGCTGCAGTGTCCATCAGTCTGTTACCCAGCTGCCCTGCTCTTTCCCTTGTGCTGCCTCAAAGATGACTTCACACACAAATTACTCATTAAAAAAATACAAACCTAACCACTGGGCTCTGATGAAAGCAGGGGAGCACTGTTGCAGAGGGCAGATCTGCACACTCTTCTCTTCCCCACCCTAGAGGTGGAGTTGTGATGGAGAAGGACACCGTCCCTCACAAGAGAAGCAAAGGACTCTGAGCGGAGAGTACTGACCTCCAAGGGAAAGCTCAGCCCTCCCTGGGATCCTACAGGAGAGCTGTGCCTCTCTGGAGGGCAGCTCGCAAGCCCAGCAGGACAGGCAAAGCAGAGGGTCAGGGGTCCTGAAGATGGGATGTCCTAAAGGGAGAGTCAGCTCATTGCCCAGCAGACAATGCCCAGAAGACATCCACAGTGAAGGACCGAATGAGAGCTGCCTTAATGGAGCCTACCCCGGTGCTTGTTTGCAGCTTCCTCCCACCCCCTGCCCAGGTCTCTGCTGCCTGGAGCTGTCCCTGCCGAGAGCTGGTTCCCTGTCCCCACCTCTCCTCCCTGTCGGTGCTCACAGACCCCATCCCACCCGCTGTGTGCTCAGCTCTGCCCTGCAGACCCCTCCTGGCAGCAGGGCACTGCGCAATGTCCATGCAGGCTCTGATGGGATCATCAGACCAACCCTGATGAGGCTGGAGAAGTTGTACTGATGCTGTCTGTAAGCCACGGTGTGTTGATTTCTCATACTCCCTGAGTAACACCTCCAAGAGTAACAGATTTGGAAATTCAGTGCCTCCTCTTGACATGAGACATTAATTTCTATGTCCCATTGCCCACCCAGGCAACCCAGAGTACAAGGTAGAAAGAACAGGATACTTGCTTTTCAGGTAGCCCCTGCTTTGCTGTGCTTCTTCAAAAGTCTTCTGGGAAAGTCCTGTAGTGATCTCAAGATGTGAGCAGGGCTGACCCAGGCAGCAGCCTCTCGACAGCAGAAGGACCCTGCCCTGCTGGGGCTCGCTCCTTCCACCCACAGCTTCTCCCCACAGCGCCGTGGGGAGCTCCCCGGGCAGGCTGAGTGCTGACCCTGGCAGCACCTCCTCCTCTACATTACAGAAACTGAGTGAGTCCTCCTGACAGAACCAATAAACTGTCAGATGTACCAGTTTTCGGAGATCCCTCCAGGAACTGAAGCTGCATTGCCCCGCACCCAGAGACTTACCACGTAGAGGGCTGTGAAGATTCACCCCCAGTGAGCTCTCAGCATCCTCCCACTCCCCACTGCCTTTAACCCCTCTCAGCCTCGCAGGTCTCCTCTCGGTGCCTGCAGGCAGTGCCCCCAGCCCTGCTCCTGGGCAGAGCTGTCTCTCTGCAGCGCTGCCCGCTTGCCAGGAGCTCCCTCCATCCCAGGAGCCCAGCCCAGCTCAGCAGCAGAGGACCAGCCCAAGGCACCACTTGCTCTGCCCCCTCGGGGATCCCTCCACGTGTCCCTGCGCCTCCAGGGAACCTGCTGGGAACAGCCTGAAGCCATCACTCATGGTCCCTCTCTCAGCTGGGAGAGACACTTCTTTCCAGCAGGGGCATTTCTCCCATCTGAAGAAGAGTCAGCTCCAGGAATCACCTTTTCATTGGCCCGTCTGTACACAGGACACCCGGACAGGGACAGGGAAGGATCTCATTTAGCACTGCCCAGGGAAGGGATTCAGCCCCCATTCCATGGTTGTGGCCCTGGGGCTAGCAGTGGGCTCAGCTGCCCCCCACGCACAGCACAAGCCCACAGGAGGTGGGATTCCTCTGGCCTCAGCTCAGGTGTGCACACAGCAGACACCTGCATGTCAGCTCCTTCTCTCAGCTCCCTGCTAATTAATGGAGATGGAGGCCAGGGCTGACGTGGTCACATGCAAAGACCTGGGGACATTTGGAGTGCCAGAGGTGGTCCAAGATACCTGGAGCTAGCTGCAAGCTCTAGTGGAGCAATGCTGAGAGACAGGGCAGCATCTGGGGGCACCTTCTTGGAGGCTGGAGGTGAATCTCTTTGGCCAGTGGAAATGGCATCAGATGCCCACATTTAGGATGATGGAGCCTGTCTCTCTTCTTTATGTTCTGGGCAGCCTACGCAGGGATTCATCTGATGGAGTCATGTACCACAGGGAGAGCTCAGTTCCTCTTTGTCTTTCCCATCCGCCAGGTTGACTAGATCTCCATTGACTCTAATGGCGGTGGTGTCCTGAACATTCTCGCATTGCCCAATCAACTTCAGGGCAGTTATTCCATGTAAGGCCAGTTGCAGGCCTGTAATGGTAGGTGAGGTGCCAAGGCTCTCACACACAGCGACATGCAGTTGGCAGGGACAGCGATGGTCCTACACAGGAAAGCCATCCCCATGCAGAGCGAGGGTGTGACAGACACCCAGGCAGCATTGCGACAGATCCAGTGCCTTTGGGCCAGAAACTGATTGCCACCCCTGCAGCGTGGCAAGGTCCGTCCCTTCTCTCTCCAGTAGAGGTAGGGCACTCCATGAATGGGAAGCCCATCACACCAGGGCCACCACGCGTGTGCCTACACCTTCAGACTTCTGGTTTTGCTCTCCACCAACCTTCACTCACCCCCTGGAGAACACAGTCAAGGACCAGACCAACAGTTGTCACAGTGGGCCTGTCAGGAGCACCTTGTCATTCCTGGAGATCTGCTTCGCCTCCACCAAAGGCCCTCGGGGACAGCAGAGACCCCACCGACAGCAAACCCATGTCTTGCCAGGGCTGCCTTCCCAGCCCTGGTCCTCTCTGCCCTTGGGGACAGCAGGGTTTGCTCACTCTCTTGGCACCCAGGTTCAGCTTTCTGTTTCCACCTGCTCTCCACCCCGGCATGTCTCTGCTGTGAAGCAAAGCCTTTGCACACACGGGGGCTGGGACACTTGGTCCCAGGTTTGCCTAAGACAAGTGAGAGCTTGGCCTGGGGCTGCACCTGCAGTGCTACAGCCCAAATGTGCACTGATGCCCTCAGCCAGGGGCACAGCCAGGACGAGCTGGAGCCAGATGGGCCAGCAAATGTAATGCAAACCTGGATCTGACACTTGCAAGCAGGTGAGAGCTGGCCAGTGAACTGAAGGTCAGTGTAAGCCTTGGTTGTCCTGACACTGAAACAGTGGGGTCCCAGCTCCCGGGGGAAGTCAGGAAGGAGAATTGAAGGCTGTAGATGCCAGACATCAGAGGAGCAGACTTTGGCCTATTCTGGGGAGTTCTGGTGGGGTCTCGTGTTCAGCAGCATTGAAGGGCAGCTGAGCTCAGTACAGCTGGTCTTCAAGGACAGCATCCTCCAAGCACAGAAATGGTCTCTATCAAAACTCAGTTGAAACTTGGATGTAAATTCAAGGGCACCATAATGAGCTGTTACTACTTCAGGGACAGTTCAAGAAGAAGCAAAGATAATATGGGATCACTCCTAAATCTAGTAAGAGTAGGTATGGATAGATCTGAGATATTTGATGTGCTCTTATCACCAGCAAGGTCTCCCAGGCCTTTGCGCCTCAAGGCAGGACTCTAGAGGAAAACAGCCTTCAGTGGACAGGAATCAAATCAGTAGCTGCTTGAGCAAACTCAAACTTTACCATTGAAAAGGGACCGGATGTAGAAATCTGTATTTACATCGAGGGAGAGAAAGTGTCATCAGCTTGCTGGTCCATGTCCATGGCCTGTGAAAAATAATGAGAATTTACAGACCAGTGTCAAAGCTGTCAAGATGAAGCCTTCTTACACACTTATTACACCGAGGTCGTTTCTGCATATGTTTCAACTTTTGCCTAACATCTTCCTTCAGGGGTTGATGCACTTGCCCACACAGAGGTGGCCACCGAGATTCCCAGGGGTAGCTGAAGACCCCACGTGGTACTGGGAAATGTTACCCAGGGCTGACAGGAGCCTTTCTGGAGCAGGAGCTGTGGACAGGCAGGGTAGACCAAAGCATCTCAGTTGAGACAACTCCTTTCTCTCCCTTGAGTAGGAAGGGAAGCCTGGACAATTGCCCCCAAGGTGTCCAGCACTGGAGGAGAATGAGAAATGAGTGGGTCTAGATGCTGCAGAGTCTACTTGAAGATGCTCCTGTAACCCCGCTATTTGGGACTAGTGCAGATTTGGCTGTTCAAAAGAGAGCATTCCATGCACTTTGCCTCTTTGCTTCCCTCTGTGCATTAAGGGAGCTCATGACTTCAGGGTGTGACTCGCTGTGAGTGAGTATGGAGAAACAGAGTCTGGGGCAGGGAGTGCTTTGGGGGTTCTTGGGGTCTGTGCTTGACACAAACATGTGTTTTCTGTTGGTCTAAGGCCATCCACTGTGGGAAGTGGACTTCAGAGGAGGTAAGGTGGACTGAATAGACAGCAGAGGAGAGTGGTTTATTTTTTATTGAACCGTGCCTTCATTTGGTTTTGTTTGCTGGAATTAAGAAACATCCTTCTGTGTCTGCGTGCAGCTCGTTCTCCAAGCAAAGCGGGTGGGAGTTGGTGCCGATGGGCTGAAACACGCAGCTACGGACTGTAGTGGAGAAAGCTCAGGTTTGAACAAAGGTGCTGTAAGTCCCAGGGGGCTGATGGGAGAAATGGTGGGGTTGGAGGTAGGGACAAAGACTGCCATTCTGACATACAGGGCCTTGACTTCCCTACATCTTCAGCCTCCGTGAGGAGATGCTGAGGATCAATATCAGTTGGAGTTTTCTGGTACCACTGAATGTGTAAGCAGAAAAAGAAGAAGGGGAAAAAGAAGAAATGGTTTCTTACGGATATTTAGTATTGAAAACTTTTCACTTTGACTACACTCCTGAAACCTCTCACATTAACCACACAAGAACAGAGGAATGAAGGGAAGTTATGCCCAGAGACTTGGCTGGGTAGGGCATTTTGCATGTGAATGAGCCCTCTGGTGCCAAGGTCCTGAACTGCAGATACTGAAAGAAGACTGAACTGGCCTCTGGAGAAGGAAAAGCCAGCAGCACGTCTCCAAGTTTCTGCAGGTGTTATTTAGTCCCCCTGAGGGCCATCACTGAAGAGATCATGGAGGGAATGAGATGACAAGGCGACTGTCTCTGGGGGCCGGTGAAGCAGGAACGCAGAGGCACTGCTTACAGGTTGAAGATCAGATGTGCAGGCAACTGTGAAAGGCCTTGATGTGTTTCATCAAGCAGATGCTCAAGCGCTGACCCCCATGCCCTAGGAATGGGGATCCGTTCCCTCCTGCGATGCTCAGGGCTCTTCCAGGGAGCAGGGAGATGTGGGGGGTGCGATGCCGAGGGCAGGGCTGCAGTAGGACTCCTCCCAGGCTGTGTGGAGGGTGGGTGAGGAGGCAAGGAAGTGCTGGGGCTGTGAGGAACTGGTGTCCTCTCAGGGGCTACAGTGAAGAGACAGCAGCCATAGTCGAAAGGACAAGGATTTCAGTTCTGTTGGGGGGTCCCAGCCCCCACAAAGGGGCCATCCCCTCCACAGGCTGTCCTACACTGTTCTGTGCCTGTGCCTCTTTCTCTGCAGATTTTAACCACCAGCCCTGATTCCCCACCTCACTCTCACCCCATCATGTCCCAAGCTTTACTGATGACTTTCTGTCCTCATTGACTCATTCTTCAAACACAAAGCTGTGGTTTTCTGAGGTTCTGCAACGGCTGTGAGTTCTCCACAAACTGTCCAGCTCCTTCCAAAGCCCTGCTAATGCTCCTGAAACAACCAAGATGTGATGGGACATCACACCAGGAGGTTTGGCATTCCCCAGGCTCATGGATGTTTGCCTGAGGCCCATCCAATTGTGGGCAGTGAAGGAAGAAAAGAGATCAAGGTCAGCTCATTGGGGACTACTGAGCACATTCCCCTCAGCAGTGGGCATTCCCCTTCTGCCAGGCTGAGCCGTGCACACAGGATGGAAATGTCTCTATCATCCCTGTTTGTACAAGAAGGGCCTTTCTTCCTGCCATATTCCCAGGACAATCCTCCTCTGGGAGCTGGCGGAGGAGCTTGCCGAGCCGCTCTCCATCATTTACCAGCAGTCCTGGTTAACTGGGGAAGTCCCGGACGACTGAAGGCTCACCAATGTGACGCCGATCTATAAGAAGGGCCGGAAGGAGCATCCGGGGAACTACAGACCGGTCAGCCTGACCTCGGTGCCGGGGAAGATCATGGAGCGGTTGGTTTTGAGGGTGCTCACGAGCCATGTCCGGGACAACCAGGGGATCAGGCCCAGCCAGCACGGGTTCATGGAAGGCAGGTCCTGTTTGACCAACCTGATCTCCTTCTATGACCAGGTGACCCGCCTCGTGGATGAGGGAAAGGCAGTGGATGTGGTCTACTTGGACTTCAGTAAGGCCTTTGACACTGTCTCCCACAGCATTCTCCTAGAGAAGCTGGCGGCTCACGGCCTAGACAGCTGCACTCTTCGCTGGGTAAAAAACTGGCTGGACGGCCGAGCCCAGAGAGTTGTGGTCAACGGAGTTAAATCCAGTTGGCGGCCGGTCACAAGCGGTGTTCCCCAGGGCTCAGTGCTGGGGCCGGTCCTGTTCAATCTCTTTATCAACGATCTGGACGAGGGGATCGAGTGCTCCCTCAGTAAGTTTGCAGACGACACCAAGCTGGGCGGGAGTGTTGATCTGCTGGAGGGTAGGAAGGCTCTGCAGAGGGACCTGGACAGACTGGATCGATGAGCCAAGGCCAACTGTATGAGGTTCAACAAGGCCAAGTGCCGGGTCCTGCACTTCGGCCACAACAACCCCAGGCAACGCTGCAGGCTTGGGGAAGAGTGGCTGGAAAGCTGCCCGGAGGAAAAGGACCTGGGGGTACTGGTTGACAGCCGGCTGAACATGAGCCGGCAGTGTGCTCAGGTGGCCAAGAAGGCCAACGGCACCCTGGCCTGTATTAGGAATAGTGCGGCCAGCAGGAGTAGGGAGGTGATCGTGCCCCTGTACTCGGCACTGGTGAGGCCGCACCTCGAATACTGTGTTCAGATTTGGGCCCCTCACTACAAGAAGGACATGGAGGTGCTGGAGCGTGTCCAGAGGAGGGCAACGAAGCTGGTGAAGGGCCTGGTCACAAGCCTTATGAGGAGCGGCTGAGGGAACTGGAGTTGTTTAGCCTGGAGAAGAGGAGGCTGAGGGGAGACCTCATTGCGCTCTACAACTACCTGAAAGGAGGTTGTAGCGAGGTGGGTGTTGGTCTCTTCTGCCAAGTAACAGCGATAGGACGAGAGGAAATGGCCTCAAGTTGCACCAAGGGAGGTTTAGATTGGACATTAGGAGAAATTTCTTTACTGAAAGAGTGGTCAGGCCTTGGAACAGGCTGCCCAGGGAAGTGGTGGAGTCACCATCCCTGGAGGTATTTAAAAGACGTGTAGATGAGGCCCTTAGGGACATGGTGTAGTGGACATGGTGTGTTGGGTTGACGGTTGGACTCGATGATCTTAAGGTCTTTTCTAACCTGTATGATTCTATGATTCTAAGTTTCAAAGACCCACAGGGATAAAGCCCTGAGCAATCTGGTGTGATCTTGCTTTGAGTAGAATGTTGGTCTGTAGACATCTTGCAAGGTCACTTCCAGACTGAATGAAAGTTTCACTCCTTCCCCTTCATGTCGTCAACATTACGGAAAGCACTCGAGTTCCCTCTGAGTGTGGAGATAATTCACACTGGGTGCAGGGCTGCATCACAGGAACCCCACACAGCCCTGATGACATCCTTTTCCTCACCTTTCATTTTCTGCTTCCCTTTTCCCCACTCTACAGTTCTTCACTATTTTCCCCCTCACACCCTCCCAAAACAAGAGCCTCCCCTGTTGTCCTGGCTCTGGCTGGGCTGGAGGTAATTTTCTCCATAGCAGCCCGTGTGGTGCTGTGCTGTGGATTTAGGACCAAACCAGTGTTGATAACACAACGGTGTTGTAGCTATTGATGAGCAGGAGGAAATGAGAGGGCGTCATCACTGGTTTGCCAGTCCATACACAGCTGAATTTTGTCCTAATACGTCAGGTTTAATTCAGGTTAATTTTGCTACCAAGCAAATATTCAAAATTTACAGATATTGTGTGCTTCTCTTTTTAAGGACTAAAGCATCATCAAACATAAATCGCTCTACTGTAGCCTTGGCAGGTTTGTGGGAGTGTGATATAATCAATCTGCCAGGCCTCCCCATATTTATATTTCAGCCATCGTCCTCCATACCAGAGAGGCTTTACTCGCTTGGCTTGCTTGATTGCAGCGCATGTTTCACATTCATGGATAACCTGTGCAATAGTGTCCATGGTCAAGTCCACCCCTCGATCACGAGCCCATCTATATGTTGTGTCTCTTTCTTGATGGCCTGAGATGTCATGGGCCCACTGGGCTATAAATAATTCACCCTTATGTTGCCAGTCTGTGGTGGTGCATTCCTCCCCCCACACCTTTTTTCCCTGGGTCACTCTGTACCTCAGGAACTCCCGATAAACTTTGGCCTTTGTGTAATGAGTTGGGCGGTGAAGCATCTCTTGACTGTTCCCAGAACTCTTGCGTGGCTGAAGTGGGGGAACGGCCCTGACCGTACCAGAACTCCTGTTACCTAAGCAAGGTGGGGAACGAAACTGGGGACAATTCGTCATTCCCTGATGCCCCTATCTGAGTCTTAACTCAAGTGGAACGGCACCATTGTTGCCGAAATCCTGAGAACTTTCACGGATGACTAAAGTCGTGCAAACCTATAAACAGTGGTCCTAAGTGAGACCCTTTGAGTTCTCCTGGACTGCAATGGGCTGCGCCCAGAGTCTCCCTCTGCGTGGGACGCCTCTCAGACTTCACAGACTCTCGAGTTTGTGATATTCGGAGGACCACCGGGACCTGGGCTGAAACACTCCTCGGCCGAGACAGTCCTCGGGGCTCAACCCTTCATCCGTTGAGAAATGCCAAGACATTTAACATGAGTATTTCACAGACTCGAGGGGAATGTTTAACAGGTACCTTTATCTAGCTTTAGGCCTTTATAAATTTATTTAGTTTTGGGCCCTTCTATGTGAATTGATCTAGAGCTTTTCTCTGTGTGTGTGTTTGTGTGTATTGATTTAGATAACCAGTAATAAGCATAATCTGTAATCAAGTCACTTTAGCAGAAGTAGTGATTACCTCACTTTGTAACTGTTAAATTAGTCAATGATTAAGTGCTGTCAAAACCTTCTGATCTACCTTAATACTGTAAATAAACTTTAAATTCCTCTAAACACATATAACCCCTTAGGCATAAACCGTTGACCAAGTCTGAGTCTAGGGGTAGATCCAGCTGCACCTAGACTCCTCTCTGAGAAGGAGTTTAGAAAGCAAGGGGGTCTACTCTGAACCTCGTGACTCAACGGGAGGGTCTCCCTTACCCTTTTTTTCCTCGGTCTTTCTATAAATCACTCCAACTCAATTCTGACAGGATTTTCCCTGTGTATGCTTAATCCATGTAATAAGTAATAGAGTGAACCTTGCCATCGAATTCTGTTAAGTCGCGCTTTTCTAAATTTCTATTAAAATCCCTTTTGCTGATATCTTTGCCAGTGATTCTTTAAGCGGCTGCAAAACCTCTCATTTGCAACAAACAGAGAAACAAACTCTAGTCGTCATTTCTCCTGCCCTAAGCAGTGATGTTCACATGCAAATTTGTTGCTGCAGTGTTTGGTAAAGGTAAGGACATGCAGTTGGCCTCATCACCAGTACCAGGTGGAGCTTCCTCAGATTCCTCTGTTGCAGTCAAGTTTCTCCTGTGACCCAGGGATATGCTCAGCACAACACAGCCTGAAGACCAAGCTGTACGTGGAGCCCAGCACAGCGCGGCACATGCAGGCCAGGGTCTTTTCAGGTTTGCTGTTAGGGGGATCACTAACTCCTCCATGTACAATGCTCTTATGGTCGGGATCACCGAACCGCCTGAGGAAGGTTAGGAAGAGGATGAGCTCTCCTTTAGAAAGCTGGAGGAAGGGACACAATTTTAGGACTTGGCAGTCACTGGGGACTTTGAAGGCCATGGACCTCTGCTAGAAGGCCTCAGTCAGAGGGAAGGTGGAAGGTGATCCCTGATCTGCCATGGGGGGGATGCTCTCCTGGACTTGTTTCTCACAAGAAGCTGGTGGAAGATGTGGAGGGCAGCTTTGGCTGCAGTGGGAGTGAGGTGGGGATGTAGAAACCCTTGAGGGAAGTCAGCAAGACAACTTGTAGCAGGGCTGAGTGGAGAGGAAGGATCACCTCCACCCACCTGCTGGCAGTGCTCTGCCTAATGCAGGCCAGGGTGCCGTTGTCTGCCTTTGCTGCCAAGGTGCAAAGGCAGGAGAGGAGAAGGCTTTGGGGAGACCTAATGACAGCCTTCCCATACCTTTGTGGCCAGAAGAAAATGGAATGGAATGGAAAACCAGGGCCTCGCTGGAGGAATGGGGATGAACTGGAGTGGCCCCAGAGGACATGTGCCAGGATGTGGTTTGGGGCCTCTGTGGAGAGGCTGAGAGACCTGGGGTTCTTTAGCCTGGTGAAGTAGAGGCTAAGGGCTCTCTAGTAGTAGCCTGCAACATCTTGACGGGTGGTTTCCGAGATGATGGAGCTTTTCTTGGTATTGGGAAGAGAAGGCAACCTCCACAAAGCGCAGCTTGGAACGTTCAGACTGGATGTGAGGAAGAAGAAATCTCACTCAAAGGGTAGCCTTGTGGTGAAAGAGGTCACCCAGAGGGAGTCTGGATCAGCCCATGGCTTTGTGTTTCAAGGAAAAGCCAGTGAGGGTGGAGAGACATCAGTGAAGGTCTAGAAATGCTGGGGTGAGAGCTAGGTGGGAAAGCAAGATGGGTGTCTACAGCCTGGAGGACAAGAGGTGCAGGCATGGGACAGTGTAGGACAGCCTGCAGTAGAGATGGCCTAGACCTCTGGCAAGACTGACAGGCCCATCAGAACCGAGGTCTTTGTCCCCCTGGCTAAGGCAGTTGCCTCTGCCACCAAGGCCTACAAGGAGGAACTTTCTTTTGAGGCTCTGGACTTTATTTCTTCCTTCTTGCCCCTTCTTTGGGAGGCCGGGAGGTACCATAGAATTTTCCTACCCTTGGCATTGCTCACCCTCACATCCAACTGCCCCCAAGAAGAGCCCTGAGCCACGCGTGAGGGACAGGATCTGCCTTCCCAGGGCCTGGGGGTGAGGGCTTGGCCTTTCTGCTTCACAAAATAAACCAAGGGTTTTCTCAGCATTACAGCCACCTGCACAGTGCCTTTGCCTACCTGCAATCATGGCCTCCAATGATCTGCTCTAACGAGGCCATGGGGAGGCTTTGTCAGTAATGGTCCTCAGTGGGACCCATTAATACTTCAAGGTACTTTGAGTTTTGCTTCTGACTTTGACTTCTTGAGAGGTTTGTTCTTTCTCCTCTCATCATGGGAGCTTCAAGGACTCAGCACCAAAACCACCATGGGTCTCATTAAAATACAGAAAGCCTTAAGGAGCTCTTTCTCTTCCTGTAGTTTTCTTTAGGTCTTCCAGGCTTGTACAGGTAATTGGAGTCATTTCATAGTGTAGATAAAGAGGAAGATTTCAAAGTGCACCTAATAAAAATATTTTTTTAATTTAAAGTTTCTATTTTACTAGTTTTCAGTTTAGAGAAGAAGTGATGGAAGACTTCTCCAAGTGATAGTGATCCAGGGTGTCTCCTCAGGAGGTCTGGACAGGTAGGAGAAGCAGTCCCTTGAGGTCTGACTCTGTGCGGAGAACTTTGCTCCTCACCTCCCAAACCTCACCATTTCTCTCATTGGCCATCTGGGACTTACATCACTCTTCCTTGCATCAGACTTCTCCACTGATCTCTGCAGCTGGGTGTTACAGCTCCATGGCACCATCTCCCACCTGCTCTCCTCAGAGAACTGGCTGCACACAGGCCACATAAGAATTTTTTCTATTTGCAAACAAAGAAAAGCAAAGCATGATAAAGTTTGATAAACAATAAAACACACTCCTCAACCATATGCTAAGTACAAGCTGTCTCTAATGAAGTTGTCTTTCTACAAGGGATAATCTTATGAGAAATGTTTGAGATAGATACAAAAAAGTTAGATACAACCATAATTAAAGAATTGGCTAAAGAGCCAATGAGACTACTGAAAGACAGGCAAGCTTTTAACTCCCTGAAGCTGAAAGCAGCAACTGAGTAGGTGAGAGTTATCTGAATGAACAAAGAATAACGTCCAGAGAAAAGTAGAGACTGATGGAATGGGCCTTTGTCTAGAGAGTCTGCATGTGCAAAGGCGACATCAGAAATGGTCATTGTATGAGGACAGGTGAAATTATATGAAAGATTAGAGAAACTGAATACACCGTATAACAGGAAGAATAGTGGTAATGAAGTTACAGGGCAAGATCGATATTTCTTTGGAATATCCCTTTTGAAAGGTCATTGGATTGGTAGAGGTCTCTTGTGAGTGAGGACAAGCAAGAGTTGCACTCATCTTTGAAAGTGGCCAAAAGTGCAACCCAGGGAACCACAGGCTGCACAAGCTCACTTTGGTGAGGAGTGAGCCATTGAATGAGTGCTCGTGGGTGACACTTCTGGGCACCTAAAAGAGAAGAGCATGGCCATGGACTTACCAAGGGTAAATCATGCCTCGCCAACCGGGTTGCCTTCATGATGAAGTAGCTGCATTTGTCCATGAGGGGAGAAGAGTGGATGTCGTTGACCTCCATTTCAGCAAGACTTTTGGCGTGGTCTCCCTCAATATTCTTGTACCCAAGTCAGGCCATTCCAGTCTGGACAGGTAGACAAACATATGGGTAACCCACCAGTTGGATGATGAGGCTGAGAGTGCAGGGTGAAGGGGCCATGCTCTACCTGGAGGCCAGGGGACGTCCTGGGGTTTGGTGAGGCGGCACCGGGGACTTTCCAGAGCCCTGTGCAGTTTAACACCTGTATCCACTGTCCTCTCAGGAACTTCATGAGATAGACAAAGGACAAAGGCCAGGTCCTGCACCTGCGATAGACTGACACCCTGCAGTGGCAGAGGGAGCAGCTCTACAGAAAAGGCCCTGGTGGTGCTGGGGACAGAAGGAAAAACAAAACCCAGTAGTGTGAGCTGGGTGGCCCATTCAGAAGCTGACCCACACACAAGCCGCCACCTGACCTGTTACGGGTCCCATAGAGACCCTCCATATAGCTGAGCTGCCCTGACACCACACAAGGCAGCCCCCACTCCTCATCTTCCCCATCGGGCTCTCTTAAAGATGTTCTATCTCCATGCACCACAAAAGCCGTGGGAGCTGTCCTTCCCCACCTCAGCTCTTATTCCACTGAAGTCACAGCTCTGTGATGGCACCCACGGCTCCTGCTCTCTGTGCCCCTGGCTGGGGGCTTTGGTGCCCATTTGGGCTGCAGCCCCTCCGATGGGGCACCAGGGCCAAGGGCAGACTTGTCCCATGCAAACCTGGTACCCAGAGATGGGACCCCGTGTGTGGAAAGGCTTTGCTTCCCAGCAGAGGCATGCTGGAGTGGGTGGCAGGTGGCAACAGAATGGTGGATGAGGTTGCCACCCCGAGAGCAAAAGCTGCAGTGCCCAAGGCCAGAGAGAAAGAGGCGAGGGCTGTGCAGCCCCGGCAGGAGAGGGGTTTGCTGTCCCAGGTGACTCTGCAGCACTGTGGGGCCTGTGCCAGAGGTGGGGCTGATCTCCACGAAGGACAAGGTGCTGCTGAGAATGTCCCTGGGGGAGGACAGCCTGTGACCCAGCCACGCTCTGGACATCATGCTGGGGGCCAACCAGCTAGACAGCAGCTCCGCAGAGAAGGATCTTGGGGTCCCAGAGGAGAAGCAGCTGAGCAGGAGCCAGCAGTGAACCCCCGCAGCCAAGGCCAACAGCCTCCTGGGCTGCATTAGGAGAAGCATTGCTGGCAGGTGGAGGGAGGTGACCCTTCCCCTCTCCTCAGCACTGGTGAGGCCCCATCTGCAGTGCTGTGTCCAGTGCTGGGCTGCCCAGTGCAAGACAGTTGTTGACCTGCTAAAGCAAGTCCAGCCAAGGGCCACAAAGCTGGTTTAAGGGACTGGAGCATCTTTCACAGGAGGAAAGGCTGGGAGATGTGGGACTGTTCAGTGTGGAGAAGAAAAGGTTTGGAAGGGTCTTATTAATGTTATAAAGTACCACCTGAACCCAAGAAAACACTTTTTGACTGTGAGGGTGGTCAATCACTGGAACAGGTTGCCCAGAGAGGTTGTGGAGTCTCCATCCATGGAGATATTCCAAACCCACCTGGACAAGGTGCTGAGCGACCTGCTCTAGCTGACCCTGCCTCAGCTGGGGGGTTCAACCAGATGATCTCCAGAGGTCCCTTCCAATCTCAACATTTCCATCATTCTGGGAGTATAAAGGAGAAAAGACAGACAGAAAGAAACGAACAACACATGGCCTTGATTGTAAATATGGTGGGATCCATGGAGGAGAGGACCCAAGGTGGAGCAGGGGAAAAGTGTGAGGAGGAAGGAGACGAAGCGATATTCTTTACTGACTGTTAACCCCCTCTTCACCATCCCCTCTGCTCCTCTTGGTGAGTGGGTGGGTAGATGAATTGGGAGCAATGGAGAAATTTGAGCAAGGAGAAAGTCTGAGGAGAATGGCCTTTAATATTTTTGTCATTGATTCTCACAATCCCGATCTTTTTTAATTGGCAGTAAATTAAATTGATCCCCGGCAAGTCAACATGTCTTTGCCCGTGACAGTAATTGGTAACTGATCTCCTTGATTCTCTCTTCACCCATGACATTTCTGGTTTATTTTCTCCCTTTGTCCTGTTGAACCGGGGGTGTGAGTGAGTGAGCAGCTGGGTGGGTGTCTGGCTGCTGGCCAGTGCTAACCCACCACAGGACCGCTGTGTGCAGTTTGGGGCTCCCCAGGACAAGAAAGACCCTGACAGACTGGAGCGAGTCCTGCAGAAGCCAGAAGGATGGTTGGGGCCTGGAGCACATTTTGGCCAAGGAGAGGCTGAGAGAGCTGGGATTTTCTGAGAAATCCCTCAGAGCCAACCACTGGGGCAAGGACCCAGGCCAGTTGGTGGGATCTCAATCAATGGAGATTTTCAATGTTTGTTGAGACAAGGCCATGAGCACCTGATCGAGCTGGGGCTGTCTGAGAAGGGGCTTGGCTGAGAGACCAGCTGTGGCAAGAGCTCTGGGACTTGTGTGTAAGAAGTGTCAGCAGGAAACTGGTTCCCTGTTTATTAATACTGGCGGTGGAGTTGGGTATCAGTGAGCCCCAGAGGAGGACAGAGGTGACCAAGCAGCAAAGGTCCCTCCTCAGGGCTGGGGGGTACAACCAGAGATGGAAATGGCCGGTGTGTGGGACTGGTCTGGGTAGGTTTTCCCAGGACAGCTTCCCTGGTGTGTCCAGGGAACATGGCACAGACTGGGCCTCTCCCTTCTGCACCTTTGGCGCCTTGCTTCCTTCTCCATGACGCCTGACTCTGCACTGTGAGCACCCTGCTGTGTGCCCCCACCCTGCACACTCACACAGCTGAGCTCTACACTGCTGCTTTCCTCTCCCGGGCACTTCCCAGCCCAGCCCAGCCCCTCCCCAGCTCTCCCCACCACCCCTGCCCTCTCCCCAGCCCAGCCCAGCAGAGCAGCCCAGCCTGGGCTGGTCCCACGGCAGTGCCCACCGCAGGGTGCTGCAGAGCTCTGGGCACTCACCCCACGGCCCCAGCCCCTCTGAGGGGCACAGCAGCTGCTGGGGGGCACACAGGGAGCTCAGCCTCCCCATCAGCCCCAGGGATGCTGCTGGCCCCAAGGCCACGAGGAAATGGAGGCTACTCACGCGCTGGCTCTCCTGAATTCATATTGCAGGTGATGCCCAGCCCTGACTGAATTTGCCCCCTCCTCTGCTCCCACCAGCCCCACTCCCCACGACAGCACGACAATCCTGGCCCTGGGCCTCCTCCGGCAGCTCCTGCATCTCTCCAGTCTCCCCTCCTTCTACCTGCTGGGTCCCCACTCACTCCCATGGCACTGCAGAGTCCTTGTCCATGGATACGTCGATTTGGTGCTTTACTTTTGGGGGACTTGACTTGGGAGGGTGTTTCACCTTCTGAGTCTCCATTCATTCCAAGCCCAGGGCACGGGGTGAGTCCCCATCCTCTCCTCTCCTCACCCCTCCAAATTCATTTCCAGAGACTCTGGTATGTGCCATCAGTCTTGTCATCCATGAAGGAACCTGAGAAGATAATGGGAGCTCATGGACCATCTGCCCTGCCATTGGACACCAAGAAGAGAGCTCTTAAATCCAGACCGTTTCGGCCAGTGGAACCCAATGGTAGCATGAGCTTAACTCCCAAAACATTGAGAACACAGGGAGAAAAGATTGTTTAAAAGACCAATTCCTTAGACATTTTCGTGGAAGCAAATTTGGAGGAAGAGCCCAGCCTTCAGGCACTGCACCTGGGAGATCCCCTTTTATTGAAGAGCTGCTATTGGGCAGGCCACATCTGACACAGTGTTGGGCAAGAGACAGATGCAACAGGATCAAGCCTCAAGACAAGGAGTATAAACCCAGAAAATTCTATATAAGCAGGATTATCACAAGAGAAAAAATCAGACTTGTGGCCTAAGATGAACTCTGGGGAATGTGCAGAGAAGGGGAGGCAGGTTATTGTCGGCGAAACAGCGTCCACTGGGCCAGTTTCCATAGGGCATCCTTGAGCTCCTGGTTCCTCATGCTGTAGATGAGGGGGTTCACTGCTGGAGGCACCACCGAGTACAGCACTGCCACCACCAGATCCAGGGATGGGGAGGAGATGGAGGGGGGCTTCAGGTAGGCAAACATGGCAGTGCTGACAAAGAGGGAGACCACAGCCAGGTGAGGGAGGCACGTGGAAAAGGCTTTGTGCCGTCCCTGCTCAGAGGGGATCCTCAGCACGGCCCTGAAGATCTCCACATAGGACACCACAATGAAAACAAAACATCCAAATGCTAAACAGGCACTAACCACGAGAAGCCCAACCTCCTTGAGGTAGGAGTGTGAGCAGGAGAGCTTGAGGATCTGGGGGATTTCACAGAAGAACTGGTCCACAGCATTGCCGTGGCAGAGGGGTAGTGAAAATGTATTGGCCGTGTGCAGGAGAGCATTGAGAAACCCACTGGCCCAGGCAGCTGCTGCCATGTGGACACAAGCTCTGCTGCCCAGGAGGGTCCCGTAGTGCAGGGGGTTGCAGATGGCAACGTAGCGGTCGTAGGCCATGACAGTGAGGAGAAAATACTCTGCTAAAATGAAACAGGCTAAAAGAAAGAGCTGTGCAGCACATCCTGAATAGGAGATGACCCTGGTGTCCCAGAGGGAATTGGCCATGGCTTTGGGGAGAGTGGTGGAGATGGAGCCCAGGTCGAGGAGGGAGAGGTTGAGGAGGAAGAAGTACATGGGGGTGTGCAGGCGGTGGTCGCAGGCTATGGCGGTGATGATGAGGCCGTTGCCCAGCAGGGCAGCCAGGTAGATGCCCAGGAAGAGCCAGAAGTGCAAGAGCTGCAGCTCCCGCGTGTCTGTGAAGGCCAGGAGGAGGAACTGGGTGATGGAGCTGCTGTTTCTTGGCATAGGGATACTGTTCAAAACTGGAATAGACAAGGAAAAAGTATGACAGACTTCTCCAAGCAAAGCCACTCCTTTTTTCATAGAAATCCACCCCCCCTCCCCAAAATTGAAACGCATTTCCTTCTCTGGTTTGTGCTGACTGAGTGTGCTGTGAGGAGCAGGACCTCTGTTCATGGCCAAGGAGCCAGCTTTTCTCTGCTGCAGTGGGTACCTGGCAGCTGGTTTGTGACAGCTCCGATGTTCCCAAGGGATGTCAGATGTCATCCGCCCTTAATGGAAAAAATCAGTATCTGCACTCATGACTCTCAAGAGCATGGGCTGCAGAAGAGAGGCTTAGCGTGTCCTTATAAGAATTTTGCCTCTGTTTTTTATTTTCCACCATCACGTCTGGTGAGTGTTCTTTTTAGGGGTAGAAATGCTCATTTCTATGATTGAAAATGTGAAGAGTCTTGAGACAGGAGAGGCAAAAGGGCTCAGCTCTCTGTGGCTTAGTGCAGTCAGGTGAGCTGCAGTGTCCATCAGTCTGTTACCCAGCTGCCCTGCTCTTTCCCTTGTGCTGCCTCAAAGATGACTTCACACACAAATTACTCATTAAAAGAAACCAAACCAAACCACTGGGCTCTGATGAAAGCAGGGGAGCACTGTTGTAGAGGGCAGATCTGCACACTCTTCTCTTCCCCACCCCAGAGGTGGAGTTGTGATGGAGAAGGACACCGTCCCTCACAAGAGAAGCAAAGGACTCTGAGCGGAGAGTACTGACCTCCAAGGGAAAGCTCAGCCCTCCCTAGGATCCTGCAGGAGAGCTGTGCCTTTCTGGAGGGCAGCTTGCAAGCCCAGCAGGACAGGCAAAGCGGAGGGTCAGGTGTCCTGAAGAGGGGATGTCCTAAAGGGAGAGTCAGCTCATTGCCCAGCAGACAATGCCCAGAAGACATCCACAGTGAAGGACCGAATGAGAGCTGCCTTAACGGAGCCTACCCCGGTGCTTGTTTGCAGCTTCCTCCCACCCCCTGCCCAGGTCTCTGCTGCCTGGAGCTGTCCCTGCCGAGAGCTGGTTCCCTGTCCCCACCTCTCCTCCCTGTCGGTGCTCACAGACCCCATCCCACCCGCTGTGTGCTCAGCTCTGCCCTGCAGACCCCTCCCAGCAGCCGGGCACTGCACAATGTCTTCTCTGTCCGTGCAGGCTCTGATGGGATCATCAGACCAACCCTTATGAGGCTGGAGAAGTTGTACTGATGCTGTCTGTAAGCCACGGTGTGTTGATTTCTCATACTCCCTGCTTTATTCACCTCCAAGAGTAACAGATTTGGAAATTCAGTGCCTCCTCCTGACATGAGACATTAATTTCTATGTCCCATTGCCCACCCAGGCAACCCAGAGTACAAGATAGAAAGAACAGGACACTTGCTTTTCAGGTAGCCCCTGCCTTGCTGTGCTTCTTCAAAAGTCTTCTGGGAAAGTCCTGTAGTGATCTGAAAATGTGAGCAGGGCTGACCCCGGCAGCACCCTCTCAACAGCAGAAGGACCCTGCCCTGCTGGGGCTCGCTCCTTCCACCCACAGCTTCTCCCCACAGCGCCGTGGGGAGCTCCCCGGGCAGGCTGAGTGCTGACCCTGGCAGGCGGCAGAGTCCCTGCCCCAGCACACAGCCCCTGGGGTGCAGGGACCCTGCTCGCAAGGACAGCCCCGAGCACCCCTGGTTGCACACCCACATGCACACCTCCACAACCATCCCTGGGAGAAGGCAGCCCTCATGCCCTGTCCCTCTGACAGTGTACCAGGGAAGCCCTGCTCTGGAGCACCTCCTCTTCCTCTACATTACAGAAACTGAGTGAGTCCTCCTGACAGAACCAATAAACTGTCAAATGGAGCAGTTTTCGGAGATCCCTCCAGGAACTGAAGCTGCATTGCCCCGCACCCAGAGACTTACCACGTAGAGGGCTGTGAAGATTCTCCCCCAGGGAGCTCTCAGCACCCTCCCAGCCCAGACTGCCTCTAACCTCTCTCTGCCTCGCCGGTCTCCTCTCGGTGCCTGCAGGCAGTGCCTCCAGCCCTGCTCCTGGGCAGAGCTGTCTCTCTGCAGCGCTGCCCGCTTGCCATGAGCTCCCTCCATCCCAGGAGCCCAGCCCAGCTCAGCAGCAGAGGACCAGCCCAAGGCACCACTTGCTCTGCCCCCTCGGGGCTCCCTCCACGTGTCCCTGCGCCTCCAGGGAACCTGCTGGGAACAGCCTGAAGCCATCACTCATGGTCCCTCCCTCAGCTGCGGAGAGACACTTCTTTCCAGCAGGGGCATTTCTCCCATCTCAAGAAGAGTCAGCTCCAGGAATCACCTTTTCATTGGCCCATCTGTAGACAGGACACCCGGACAGGGACAGGGAAGGACCTCATTTAGCACTGCCCAGGGAAGGGATTCAGCCCCCATTCCATGGTTGTGACCCTGGGGCTAGAAGTGGGCTCAGCTGCCCCCCACGCACAGCACAAGCCCACAGGAGGTGGGATTCCTCTGGCCTCAGCTCAGGTGTGCACACAGCAGACACCTGCATGTCAGCTCCTTCTCTCAGCTCCCTGCTAATTAATGGAGATGGAGGCCAGGGCTGACGTGGTCACATGCAAAGACCTGGGGCCATTTGGAGAGCCAGAGGTGGTCCAAGATACCTGGAGCTAGCTGCAAGCTCTAGTGGAGCAATGCTGAGAGACAGGGCAGCATCTGGGGGCACCTTCTTGGAGGCTGGAGGTGAATCTCTTTGGCCAGTGGAAATGGCATCAGATGCCCACATTTAGGATGATGGAGCCTGTCTCTCTTCTTTATGTTCTGGGCAGCCTACGCAGGGATTCATCTGATGGAGTCATGTACCACAGGGAGAGCTCAGTTCCTCTCTGTCTTTCCCATCCGCCAGGTTGACTAGATCTCCATTGACTCTAATGGCGGTGGTGTCCTGAACATTCTCGCATTGCCCAATCAACTTCAGGGCAGTTATTCCATGTAAGGCCAGATACAGGCCTGTAATGGTAGGTGAGGTGCCAAGGCTCTCACACACAGCGACATGCAGTTGGTAGGGACAGCGATGGTCCTACACAGGAAAGCCATCCGCATGCAGAGCGAGGGTGTGACAGACACCCAGGCAGCATTGCGACAGATCCAGTGCCTTTGGGCCAGAAACTGATTGCCACCCCTGCAGCGTGGCAAGGTCCGTCCCTTCTCTCTCCAGTAGAGGTAGGGCACTCCATGAATGGGAAGCCCATCACACCAGGGTCACCACGCGTGTGCCTACACCTTCAGACTTCTTGTTTTTCTCTCCACCAACCCTCCCTCACCCCCTGCAGAACACAGTCAAGGACCAGACCAACAGTTGTCACAGTGGGCCTGTCAGGAGCACCTTGTCATTCCTGGAGATCAGCTTCACCTCCACCAAAGGCCCTCGGGGACAGCAGAGACCCCACCGACAGCAAACCCATGTCTTGCCAGGGCTGCCCTTCCCAGCCCTGGTCCTCTCTGCCCTTGGGGACAGCAGGGTTTGCTCACTCTCTTGGCACCCAGGTTCAGCTTTCTGTTTCCACCTGCTCTCCACCCCGGCATGTCTCTGCTGTGAAGCAAAGCCTTTGCACACACGGGGGCTTGGACACTTGGTCCCAGGTTTGCCTAAGACAAGTGAGAGCTTGGCCTGGGGCTGCACCTGCAGTGCTACAGCCCAAATGTGCACTGATGCCCTCAGCCAGGGGCACAGCCAGGATGAGCTGGAGCCTGTGCTTTTTGACATGCATGGAGGAAGTGCCATGGCATGGTGGGACAAGTGACACAGCTTGGGTTGCTGCAATGGCTGGGTAGAGGCTTTTCAGGAGACACAGGCTGGAAGGGTCACGAGTGGGGTTCCCTCAAAGTGAAGAAGTTGTTTGGATGTGTGGAACTTGAATGGCCTTGGCATCTTCTGGAAGGGGAACACAGCAGGATGCAAACAGTCCAGGCGGTTTATGTCTGGGGAACCACTTCTCAGCACAGCTGCCAGATGGGCCAACAAGGGCAATCCAAACGCGGATTTGAGACTCACAAGCAGTACAGAGCTGGTCAGGGATGTGAAGGTCGATGTAAGCCTTGGCCATTGTGACACTGAAATAGTGGGGTCCCAGCTCCCTAGGGGCGTGCGGAAGGAGAGTTAAGGACTGCACATGGTGGACATCGAGGAGAAGACTTTGGCCTGTTCCGGGGAGTTTTCGTGGGGATCCAATGGTCAGCAGCACCGCAGGGCAGCAGAGCTCAGTGCAGCTGGTCTTCAAGGACAGCATCCTCCAAGCTCGGCGATGGTCCATATCAAAACTCAGTTGAAACTTGAATGGGATTTCAAGGGCACCACGATGAGCTGTGACTACTTCAGGGGCAGGTCAAGAAGAATATGTGTGGCCACTGCTCCATTGAGTAAAGCAGGTGTGGATGGAGCTGAGATACTCGATGTCCTCTGTGCCTCAGTCTTCACCAGCAAGGTCTCCCAGGCCTCTGTGCCTCGAGGCAGGACTCTGGAGGGGAACAGTCAGGGCTGGATAGGAATCAAGTCCTGGCTTGCTTGAGCAACCTCAAATGTTACCAGTCCATGAGAATGGAGGGACTGCATCCAAGGGTGCTGAGAGAGCAAGATGATGTCAGAGTGAGGCCAGTCTCCATCATCTTTGACAGGTCATGGAGACTGGGGGGACTCCCTGACGACTGGCAAAAGCAAAAGTTGCATGCCTGTTTCAAAAAGTGCCAGAGGATGAACTGGGGAGGGAAAGGCTGGTTAGCTTCGCTTTGGGTGAATAACATGTCCCAGAGGTTGCTCTGGATTGCATTTCTGGGGCGGACGAGCCCCTCCAAGTGACACAGCTTCGGGACTCCCTGGATGTCTTGCAGCTCTGCAGAATAATTTCTTCATTCAAAGCCTCGGGAGGAAATGTATTTTTGGAAATGGCTGTAGAAATCTATATTTCCATAGAGGGAGAGAAAGGGTCGTCGTCTTGCTTGGCCATGGCCATGGCCATGGCCTATGACAAAAATCAGGAGAATTTATAGACCAACCTCAAAGTTCTGAAAATGAAGACTTCTCAACAGTCATTACACAGACCTCTTCTCTGGACATGTTTCAACTTTTGCCTAACATCTTCTTTCAGGGATTGATGCAGCTGCCAGCACAGAGGTGGCCACTGCCTCCAAGGTACATGGGGGTAGCTGAAGCCCTTCCGTGGGACAGGGAAATGTGACCCAGGACCTACAGGAGCCTTTCTGAAGCAGGAGGTGGTGGCCAGGCAGAGAAGGCCAAGGCACCTGGGTTGAGACACCTCATTTCTCTCTCTGGACTAGAAAGGGACCTCTCAGCAGTTGCACTCGAGGTGTCCAACATTAGAGATCACTCTCATCCCTCTCTTCACCTGCAGTGAAGTCATATGTAATTTACCTGCAGGCAATGAAAACTGAGTGGGTCTAGATGCTGCAGAGTCTACTTGAAGATGCTCCTGTAAGCATTACAGGTTCAGGTTTATGCCGATTTCCATGCTCAGAACAAAGCTTTTCATTCGCTTTGTCTCTTTGCTTCTCCCTGTGGCTCGAGGGAGTTTGTGACTCCAGTGTGTGACTGACGGGGTGCAAAGAGCAAATATGGGCAGAGTCAGGGGCAGGGAGTGCTTTGAGGTGTCTTGGGATGTGTGCTGGAGACAATAATGTGTTTTCCACTGGTGTATGGTCATCCACAGTGGGAAGTGGACTTCAGTGGAGGTAACATGGACTTGATATACAGCTGAGGAATGTCTTTTGGGTTTTTAATGAGCTGTGCTTGACTTTGGTTCTGCTTGTTGGCAATTAAGAAACACCTTTCTGTGCCTGTGTGCAGGTCGTTCTCTGAGTAAAGCAGGTGGGAGTTGGTGCCAATGGGCTGAAACACGCAGCTACAGACTGTAGTGGAGAAAGCTCTGATTTGAACAAGGCTGCTCTAAATCTCAGGTGGCTGATGGGAGAAATGGGGGGGGTTGGGGTAGGGACAAACACTTCCCATGGAGTGTCTGACATAAAGGGCCTTGGCTTCCCTGTATGTCCATACTCAATTAGGAGATGCTCAGGACCAGTATCAATTGGGGACTGCTGATATCCCTTAATGTGGAAGCAGAAAAAGGCAGAAAAGTTGAAAAAGAAGAAATCCTTTCTTAATGTGATTTTTTATGAAAATCTTCTTACTTTGACAACCCTTCTGAAATCTCTCTGATTAACCACATAAAAATTGAGGAATGAAGGAAAATTATGCCCAGAGACTTGGCTTGTTAGGGAATTTTGCATGTTAATGAGCCCTCTTGTGCCAAGCTCCTGAACTGCAGATACTGAAAGCAGATTGAACAAGGCTCTGGAGATCTAAAGTCAGCACCAAGCGTCCAAGATTCTGAGGGTGTCAGCGGGCCCCACTGAGGGCCATCACTGAAGAGACCATGGAGGGAACGACCAGACAAGGTGACTGTCCCTGGGGGCTGGTGAAGCAGGAACTCAGAGGCCCTGGATACAGGTAGAAAAATGAACGTGTAAGTGGCTGTGAAAGGCCTTGATGTGTTTCCTTAAGGAGGATGGCCAAGCCCTGAGCCTCGTACCCTAGGAACGGGGATTCTTCCCTCATGGGTGTCTCAGGGCGTTTTCTGGGGGCAGTGAGATGCAAGGGTTTGCGATGCTGAGTGCAGGTCAGTGGTAGGACCCCTCCCAGGCTCTACCAAGGGTGAGGAGGCAAGAAAGCACAGGGGCTGTATGGAACTGGTGTCCTCCTGTGGGCCTCAGCGGAAGAGACAGCAGCCATAGGCAAGAGGACATGGACCTCAGTTCTGTTGGGGGTCCCAGCCCTACCAAAGTCCTCAGCCATGCCCACCACAGACTCTTTTACACTGTCCTATGGCTGTGCCAGTGTCCCTGCAGATTTCAACCACCCTCCTGATCCCCTGACTCCCTCTGACCCCATGATGTCCCAAACTTTCCCGATTACTCTCTGTCCTCACTGACTATTTCTTCAAACACAAAGCTGTCGTTTTCTGAGGATTTGCCAATGTCTGTGAGTTCCCCACAACCCATCCGGCTACTTCCAAAGCCCTATTGTTCCTCTAGCACCCAAGACGACCTACCCCAGACTTGCTTGAATCCACGATTTCTCTTCATATCCCAGCACTGAAACGCACATCCTCTTGCTTCTGCGTCCTTCAAAGTCAACACTCAACCTTCTCCACTTCAGCATGGCAGCCTCCCCACACCCAGCTGCTATTTCAGGCCTTGGTCCTGCCTTTAACACACTCACTGCCACACACGCACCGCTATCGCCCTGCACGCCCACGTGTCTCACAAAGCCTTCCCTCTTCCCCTGCAGTGATGGGACCTCACCCCAGGAGGTCTGTGTGTCCTCCACGCTCACGGATGTTTCCTGAGGTCCATCAAAGTTTGGGGAGTGAAGGAGGAAAAGAGAGCAAGGTCAGCTCTGAGGTCCCTTCACCTGCCCTGCATGTCAGCATGGAACATGAACCTCACCTCCTCAAAGACTTGGTGTGGATTCTCTGCAGAGCCTAAAGCACCACACAGGCCAGGGGACAGGCCAGGCATCAGAAGAGGACTCACTCTTCTCCGCACATAAAGCTCAGGTGTTCCCAGGAACGTCAGGGGGCATGGCATGCTGATCCCTGGTTTCCAGGAGCCGGTCAAGTGCCTCCTTTCTGTTTCTGTAATGGTGGCTTCGACGCCTGGCTCATGTGCAGACTCTGCACATGGATGCTGACACTTACTGAGCAACGTGCTCAAACCTCAGGGCTGGCCCTTCTTGGAACCAAAGGGAGGACTAGGGACCTCCTGAGCACGCACAATTGCTCCCGGAATCGTCCCCTGTGTCTCTGCTGTAGCTCCCCTCACCTCCAGCTGAACCCCTTCTCCTGGGGCACACTGCAAGGCACACGCTCGTGGAAGGTTTGTGGGAAAGGGTCTGCTGGGGTCTGCGGTCCAGCTTGCCAGCAAAGGATGGGGAATAACCCACCCTAGAGTCTGGCTGGCTGCGACTTTGTGGAGCTGCAATCTGAAAACCTCCAAAGACGGAGATCAAAGATCCTCTCTCAGTGTCTACCTGCAGCGCAGCACCACCCTCCTAGGCAGTTTTCCCTAATGCCCAGGGTGAAGCTCCCAGGAGGACGTTGGTGGCTGTTGCCTCTTCCATACCATCTGCCACCTCTCCAGGTGGGTGTCACCTGCTTTTAGAGTGCCCTGTGCCTCCCCTTCAGCAGACTAATGAGGCCCGGCTCCCCCAGCCTCTCCACACAGCTCATGTGCTTTAGGCTCCTAACCCCATCATGACAGACTTCCTCTGGACCTTTCCAGTCTCCACATCCTCCTTTCAAAATGGGAAACCCACTGACTCATGTGACATCCATCGTAACTCCATGCCCTTCTCCCCAGGACTCTCCTCAGCCACTCAGGTCCCAGCCTGTCCTGATGCACGGGGTTATTCTGCCCCCAGTGCAGACCTTGACCCCTTCGCCTTGTAGAACTCCAGGAGGTTTCTGTTGCCCAAATCCACAAGTGTGTCAAGGTCCCTCCAGACTGAAACTCCAACACATCAGCAGTTAAGGTTTGTGGGCAGTGCCTCAAGCAAGATAAGAATATGGGGAATTGCAGGACACTACAGGGAAAGAAAGAAAATGATGTGCTGAATGGAATTGCTACCCAAGGTGGAAAATACCACAGAAACTATCTCAGAAATGCCATCAGAGGTCACAAAACAAGAACTGCATGGCCAATGGGGAAAGAATTAAGAGGGTAGGAAGTTCTTTTTGGAGAGCATTACAACAGTAACAGAGGAGATCTTGGGTAGGGGGAAATAAAAACAGAAGCAAAGGATGTGGTCAGGGCTGTTTGGGGGCACCTGTGAAGCAGCCCTGTGCCTGATATGCATCACTGCTCTGGTCAGGGAGAACCTGAGAGCTTTGCCTAATTTGAAACCATGAAGAGGAAGGAAGGACAGCATCATTGAGGCTGGAAGGGACCTCGGGAGGTGTCTGCACCAACCTCCTGCTCAAAGCAGGGTCAGACCAGATTACTCAGGGCTTTATCCAAACATGTCGTGGTCACTTTCTGGGATAGAGCCGATGCACACTCCCTGGGAAACAGCTTCCAGCATTTGACTATCCTCCTGTTGGAAAACTTTCTGCCTGTATGCAGCCTGACCCTCTCTTGTTTCAGCCCATTGCCTCTTGGCCTTGTGTCTTCTATCACGGACATGAGCCTGACTCAGCCTTCCTGAAACAGTGCAACGCTGCTGCATGTTCCCCCCAAGATCTTCCTTTCTCCAGGCTGGACAAGCCCAGCTCCCTCAGCCTCTCCTCACAGGCTCAGTGCTCCAGCCCTGACCATCTTGGAGGCCCTTTGCTAAACCTGTTGCAGTCTGGAAACCTGGACACGGTAACCTGCATCATCCCTTCCCTCCATCTCCTGGCCGTGCTCCTGGTCGTGCAGCCCAGGGCCCTGCTGTCCTCCCTTGTGCCAGGGCACACGGCTGCCTCCTGTCCAGCTCCCTGCCCACCAAGACCTTTCCCACAGGGCTGCTCCCAGCCAGGCAGCCCCCAGCCTGTGACATTGCCAGGGTGAGTCCCCTGCCGGGGCAGACACTGGCATCTGTCCTTGTGGGCCTTCATGAGGTTCCTGCCAATACGTGCTCTCCTCCTCCTTGAACCCCTTCATTGAGCACAGAGGCCTGGAGACCATTTCAATAAAGACTCAGGCAAAGAAGGCATTGAGTCCCTCAGCTCCACCTGTGTCCTCTGTTATTAAATCACCCTCCCCACTCAGCAGCAGCCCTGCATTTTCCTTGGTCAGCCTTGGTTTCTAACGCAGCAATCAAAGTCGTCTTTTTGCACTTGACATTCCTTGCAGCCACCGACTGCAAATGTCCTTTGCCTTTCCTTCAAAAGTGCCTCTACCACACAGGCAATATATAGAAGTTCCTTCTTTGCAGCCCGTCCTTGTTGTCACCTCCTGGCAGCTGCTTCATGGCCCCTGTAAACACCCTCTCCTTGTGCTGACCCAGCCCTACTGCCCCACACATGGTCCCACAGCCCCTCTGTGCAGGCACAGCGTGGGAAAGGGTACATTCAGGGGTGCGGAAAGTTCCCCCAGTTATGGTTCCAAAGACAGCCTTCAGTTCAATGTCCCCCCAGAACCCCAACAAAGCATAACCCCATTACATAACTTTTGCAGCCTCCCCCAGTACCCGAGCCTCTCCCAGCCCCAGCTATGTCCCACGTGGGGCTTTGCAGACAGCCCTGCCCTGGGGTCTGCTGGGGCATGGGCCAGGGGAGAGGCTGGGCAGGGCTGGCTGTTCCCCTGAACTGGCACTGAGCCCAGCAGGAGGAGGGAGGTGGCTTTGCAGCAAGACTCACCCATGAACCTGAGGGGAGCAGCCAGTGCTGGACAGAGCTGCTGAGAGAGGCTGGGGGGTGACAGAGGTCCTGGGCCACCTCCCCAGCCTGTCCATGCCACCGAAAGCACAGACCGGCACCCTCTCTCCTACGCCTGCATGTCTTTGGTCCCTTCCATGAACCCTGGCTCTGCACCAGAAACCCCCTGGTGTCAGTGCTCACCCTGCATGCTCATGCAGCACAAGCTCTACACTGGTGATTTTCTCTCCCAGACACTTTCCTGCCCAGCCCAGCTCCTCCCCAGCTCTCCCCACCTCCACCGCCCCCTCCTCAGCCCCGCAGAGCAGCCCAGCCTGGGCTGGCCCCACGGCAGTGCCCACCGCAGGGTGCTGCAGAGCTCTGGGCACTCACCCCACGGCCCCAGCCCCTCTGAGGGGCACAGCAGCTCCTGGGGCAGAGAGGGGTCTCAGCCTCCCCATCAGCCCCAGGCCTGGGGCCAGCCATGGCATGAGGAGACGGAGGCCAGCGGCTCCCTGTGTCTGCTGCTCTTCTCTCAAAGAGATCCTTATTGCCCAATGCTGGCAGCCCCTCTGTGCCAGTCCCTCTACTGAGCACAAGACCCCTGGCCTGGGGTCTCCCCAGGCAGCTCCTGCTGCACCAGTGAGAGAAAAGCCTGCCCCAACTGGTGCATGCAGAAATAGCTCTGATCTTGTCCAGGGATGTCACCTCGGGCCATCCCTGAGCTGGCAGGGCTGCTCTGCAGGGCAGTGGTGCCTGAAAGCCACAGGGACACAATACCAGGTCAATCCCTGCGGATCATCCATCATTTCCATTGGCACTGGGCACCCACACGTGAAGGGTCAGCACAGGCCCATTCCCTAACACATCGCCCCATGTCCTCCTGCCCTGAGCCCATGGAGAACCCAAGCACAGCATCACGGCTTCGTGGGGGCAATTTCTTCAGCCTATTCCTGACCTCAGCTTTGGAAGAAGAGCCCAAGCTCCAGACACAAGCACTGAGGAAATCCATTTTATTACAGAGATGCGACACAGGAGGCCAGCTGGGCCATCCTGCCAGACAGACGGACAAAGGCCCCTGGGTCAGACAGGCTGGGTTCATACCTTTGGAGAAGTGGAGGGGCTTATTGCTGCTGAAAGACAAGTGATTGAATCAGCTTCTTCAGTGCGTCCTTGAGCTCCTGGTTCCTCATGCTGTAGATGAGGGGGTTCACTGCTGGAGGCACCACTGAGTACAGCACTGCCACCACCAGATCCAGGGATGGGGAGGAGATGGAGGGGGGCTTCAAGTAGGAAAACATGCCAGTGCTGAGAAAGAGGGAGACCACGGCCAGGTGAGGGAGGCACGTGGAAAAGGCTTTGTGCCGTCCCTGCTCAGAGGGGATCCTCAGCACAGACCTGAAGATCTCCACGTAGGACACCACAATGAAAACAAAACACCCAAATGCTAAACAGGCACTAACCACAAGAAGCCCAACCTCCCTGAGGTAGGAGTGTGAGCAGGAGAGCTTGAGGATCTGGGGGATTTCACAGAAGAACTGGTCCACAGCATTGCCGTGGCAGAGGGGTAGTGACAATGTATTGGCCGTGTGCAGGAGAGCAGTGAGAAACCCACTGGCCCAGGCAGCTGCTGCCATGTGGACACAAGCTCTGCTGCCCAGGAGGGTCCCGTAGTGCAGGGGCTTGCAGATGGCAACGTAGCGGTCGTAGGCCATGACAGTGAGAAGAAAATACTGTCCTCCAATGAAGAAAAGAAAAATAAAGAGCTGTGCAGCACATCCTGCATAGGAGATGTCCCTGGTGTCCCAGAGGGAATTGGCCATGGCTTTGGGAACAGTGGTGGAGATGGAGCCCAGGTCGAGGAGGGAGAGGTTGAGGAGGAAGAAGTACATGGGGGTGTGCAGGCGGTGGTCGCAGGCTATGGCGGTGATGATGAGGCCGTTGCCCAGCAGGGCAGCCAGGTAGATGCCCAGGAAGAGCCAGAAGTGCAAGAGCAGCAGCTCCTGCGTGTCTGCGAAGGCCAGGAGGAGGAAGTGGGTGATGGAGGTGCCGTTGGACATTTGGTCCCTCTGGGCACGTGAACCTGTCCAAGGAGGAAAAGGCAGTGAGAAGTTAGGGGAGACTTCTCTGAGCAAAATCCAAGCCATTTCCCACACCCCCGCCCCTGCTGCACACCCCCCCTTTGCATTTTCCAGGAATCCTTCCTCAGCTGCGGGGCTGGAGCTCTGGTGGGTGCTGGCTGAATGTGGCGTGAGGAGCAGGCCCTGGATGGACACCCCAAGGAGAGAGCCAAGCGTCCTAACCATGGCAACTTATGAAGGGAGAGTCAGCTCATCCCCAGCCTCACAGACTGCATTGCCCAGAGCTGCACAGGTTAGAGGAAAGCTGGGACACCTCCTTGCTGTGGACACATCTGCATAGGAGGACCCACAAGGTCTGTGCCTGACTCTGCAGCTGAAACTGCCATTCCCAGGAGCCTGTCAGCAATACCAAGAGCATCTGAGCAAGGCAAGGAGAGAGACAGATGGGCACTGAGGGGAGCCTTTCCCTTACCCAGCTCTGCACACCCCTCCCAGACAACAGCAATGCAGGACAGTCGCCCTCAGGCCCTGGTCAGCGGGAAATGGGCACGTGGCAGGAGAGACGCGCTTCATCTCTTCTGCTGGTCTGCTGATCGAGGAGGTGACTAACGGCCTAGAGCCCACGGGCTAAGGGCTGTGCTGGGTGGAGAGGAGACAAGAGGGGTGCTGCCCAGGGAAGGAGTCTGCACTGCAGGGCATGGCTGGGAGGTGCCCGTATCTCCCCTGCAACAGGGTTTCCAGCAGCATTTCCCTCCCTCCCTGCTCATGTCTCTGCTGCCTGGAGCTGCCTCCCCAGCTGGGAGCTGTTTCTTTGGCCCCATGGTTCTTCCCTGCCAGTGCTCACAGACCCCACCCCAGTCCCCATCTGCACAGCTCTGCCCTGCAGCCACGCTGTGTGTGCAGGGCTCAAAGAACAGGTCACACAAACCCTGAGGAAAATGCAAAGGTGGTGCTGGTTTTATCTGTAGGCTGGTGGGGGGTGAATGCGCTTGCTGAGGTTCCTAGTAAACCTCAGCGTGATGGTTTAAGAGTCTCAGACCCTGCTCTAACCTGCATTGGTCTCCATTCCCACCAAGCCGAGCCAGAGAAAAGTGGAAGCACAGGTTCAGGAAAGCACAGACTGCAGCAGGAAACCCCTGCCCTGAACGTACTCATGAAAAGTCCCCTCAGAAATGCCCGGGGCTGAGCTGGAGCTGTGAGCAGGGCTGACCCAGGCAGCAGCCTCTCGACAGCAGAAGGACCCTGCCCTGCTGGGGCTCGCTCCTTCCACCCACAGCTTCTCCCCACAGCGCCGTGGGGAGCTCCCCGGGCAGGCTGAGTGCTGAGCCTGGCAGGCGGCAGAGTCCCTGCCCCAGCACACAGCCCCTGGGGTGCAGGGACCCTGCTCGCAAGGACAGCCCTGGGCACCCCTGCCTGCACACCCCTGCAGTCCCCCCAGCAGAAGGCAGCCCTCATGCCCTGTCCCTCTGACCGTGCAGCAGGGAAGCCCTGCTCTGCACCATGTCCTCCTCCTCCACACCACAGAAGGTGGGAGAGACCTCCGGAAATGTCCCACAGGCTGTGGCATGTGCCAGCTTTTGGAGATCTCTCCAGGCACTGCAGCTTCTTTGCCCTGCACCCGGAGACTTACCGTGTCAAGGGCTGTGAAGGTTTCTCCTCCCGTTCATCCTCAGCATCCTCCCAGCCCAGACTGCCTCTAACCTCTCTCTGCCTCGCTCCTCTCCCCTCGGTGCCTGCAGGCAGTGCCCCCAGCCCTGCTCCTGGGCAGAGCTGTCTCTCTGCAGCGCTGCCCGCTTGCCAGGAGCTCCCTCCATCCCAGGAGCCCAGCCCAGCTCAGCAGCAGAGGACCAGCCCAAGGCACCACTTGCTCTGCCCCCTCGGGGCTCCCTCCACGTGTCCCTGCGCCTCCAGGGAACCTGCTGGGAACAGCCTGAAGCCATCACTGATGGTCCCTCTCTCACCTCTGCAGACACGCTTCTTGCCAGCAGGGGCATTTCTCCTATTAGAAAAAGATTTGGGCATGAGAAATTTGGGCATTTCTTGTCCCATTACAAAGGACACCAGGAAAGTTACACCGAAGGATCTAAGTTCTCCAAGCTGGGGGGGATGTCTTCACTTGAGTGAATTTAGGCATTGCATTCTGGGTTTGTAGTCCTAGGCCTCCAAAGACATTCAGCAATCTTTTGTCCTTGCCACGTCTCTGCTTTGAAACAAAGCCTTTGCACACACGGAGTCGAGGACACTTGGTACCAGGACCCCTTATGGCAAGTCAGAGCTTGCCTGGTTCCACAGCGTATGTGCTTCAGCCCTGATGTGCAGCAATGCCCTCAGCCAGGGCCACAGACACGGTGAGCTGGAGCCGTTCATGTCAGAGACCGAGCTGTGACACTGATGGAATGAACTGCCAAGGCATGGTGGCAGAGCTCAGTGCAGCTGCTCTTCAAGGACAGCATCCTCCAGGCACAGCAATAGTCCTGATCGAAACTGAGTCTAGACCTGTAAGGCAACTCAAGGGCACCATAGGGAGTGTTGAGTACTTGAGGAAGAGTTAAAGAAGAAACAAAGACCCTGTGTGGCCACTGCTGAATTTCATAGGGATAGAGGTGAGATCTCCATGTCTTCTCATCCTCCGTCTTCACCAGCAAGGTCTCCCAGGCCTCTGTGATTCGAGGTAGGAATCTGGAGAAGAACAGCCAGCAGTGGATGGGGATCAAGTCGGGGTCACTTGGACTAATGCAATCTTTACCAGTCTCTGGGACAGGAGGGGCGGCATCCCAGGGAGCTGAGCGAGCAGGCTGGTGGCACAGTGAGGCCACTCTCCATCATCTCTGAAAGCTCACGGAGACTGGGAGAACTCCTTGACGCCTGGCAGCACCCAAATGTGGTCTGCACTTTTCAGAAATGGCCAATGCATGAGCAGTGGAACTAAAGGCTGTGCCCCAGAGCACGTCCACTCAGATCCCACCTCTGGGGGTCTGGAAGAGAAGGTGACTGCATTTACCCAGGGTCGATTGTGCCTGGCCGGCCTCTTTGCCTTCTGTGATGAAAGGACAGGACTGCTGGACTTTGGGAGAGCGGTGGTGGTCTTTTCCCTGGAAGTCAGCAAGGCATTCAGCAACATCCCCCACGATATTCTTGTGGCCAGGAGAGGATATTATGGTCTGCATGGGTGTATAAGCAGATGGGTAAAAAAGAAGCTGGATGGTTGGGCTTGGAAGGACGCTAGATAAAGGGAGAAACTTTTCAATCATGAGGATAGTCAAACTCTGGAAGCTGTTTCCCAGGGAGCGTGCACCAGCTCTGTGCTGGAATGTGATCAAGATGTGTTTGGATAAAGGCCTGAGTAATCTGGTCTGACTCTGCTGTGAGCAGGAGGTTGGTGGAGACACCTCCCGAGGTCCCTTCCAGCCTGAAGGATGCTGTCCTTCCTTCCCCTTCATGGTTTCAGAGTAGAGGAAGCTCTCAGGTTCTCCCTGACCCCAGAAATAATTCACATCAGGTGCAGGGCTGCCTTACAAGTACCCCCAAACAGCCCTGACCACATCTTTGGCATCCCTTTTCATTTGCCCCAACCCACGTTCTTCTTTTTTACTATGCTAACACCATTCCAAAAAGAACAGCCTACCTTGGTAATCCTTTCAGAGCAGGTTTCTCAATAGGTGTCAGCAACCATGTACATTGTCTGCACATCAGCCAGGCATCAAAGCCACCATCACAGAAATGGAGACGAGGCACTTGACCAGCTCCTTCAAACCAGGAATCGGTATGCCATGCCACCTGAGATTCCCTGGAACCCTAAGCTTTAAGCGCAGAGAAGTGTGAGTCCTCGTCAGGTATCCTGGCTTGTCTCCTGACCCATGTGGTGCTTCAGGCTGTGGAGAGAACCAAACCCAACTCTGTGACTAGGTTAGTTCCATTTCACATGCTGACATGCAGGGCAGGTGAAGGGAGCTCACAACTCCAGGCTCTCTGCTGCACAGGTAGGACTTTGGGAACTGGAAGTGCAGGTACTGGTGGTGTACCACTAATCCAAAAACACCCTTGAGAGCTGCTCTATTTTTCCTTGGCTCCAAAGCTCACCCTGCTCAGATTTTGAAAGGACTACTTCAAACCTCTGCAACCCAAACCTCTGCAGCCTTCTCTCATCGAGGGTCTTGTACCCCAGGAAGAGGAAAACTTCCAATTCAGGCATCAACCCATTGCCCAACCTGCCTGGAGAGCCGGGACAGTTGTGCCACACAACAGCCAGCCTCAGAGGGAAGCTGGAGGTAGTGTGAACTGAAAGGGTTTTGACTCAGATGGAAGCTCAAATCCTGAGCTGGCAGGACAACGTTGGCTGCAGTTAGACATATGATACTTGTCACGACTGTGAGCTCAGACCTCGTTGGCAGAGTTTCTCACACGCCTCAGTGAGGAGGGCAGGGTGTCGGGGAGGTGGGAGCACGCTTCTGTTTCCCTGATGCCAGGACAGTGCCCAAACCATCCATCCCTTGGCCTCTGGCATCCCATTACATGCAAAGCTGGTGGGCCTTTTGTCCATAATCATGTTAAAATGCATCAATAATCCTTCAAGTGTCTGTGTGATTTCCCGAAGGGTATCAGTATTTTAGAAAAATAAATACCAATTTCAAAAGGGTTAATCTGCCTGAATATAAACACCTGCAACATAGCAGTCTGCATCTGTGGGTGCCCTTCTGGGCAGTGCCCATCAGATCGGTGTTTGCACTCTAAGGCATGATACCCCGTGCCCAAGTACATATCGAAGTGGCTCAGATGAAGGGCGGTCTTGCACAAGTCACCCTTTTTCTCCCCAGGTGGCATGGACGCTGCTGGTTTGCCTCTCCAGAGAGTGGCAGAGGCTGGATCCCCTTCTCAGGACAGACTCCTTGCCAGAAAGACACAGCCGCGGGGGGAACTCAGCAGGTTTTTATGGCATTTCACGCAGCATCCGTTTCGATCTCTTTGGTGCTTTTCTGTGACTGCTCTTTCTGCACAGACGATCATAAACAGAAAACGGTTTCATAAGAGATGGTCAAAAAGGCCCTGTTGTGGACAAGAAAGCTCACCATGAGCTCTGGAGCGAGCGAGGAAGTTTATAATGAGCACCAGGAAGAACCAAGAAGCTCAAGGCCTCTTCTGAAGAGTGAGAGGCCCTGGGCAGCAGTGATTGGCCATGGGTAGGTCTGGGAGAGAGGGTCAGGGGATGTCCAGGAGAAGCAAGGGGATGGCTGATGGCTTTAGCAAATCCTTACAACCATGCCTGATCCCAGCAATGGACAGCAGTTGATGTCTGCAGGTGGGGGAGGAAGAATCATAGAATCATAGAATCATAGAATCACAGAGGTTGGAAAAGGCCTCTAAGATCATCGTGTCCAACCGTCAACCCAACACACCATGTCCACTAAACCATGTCCCTAAGTGCCTCATCTACACGTCTTTTAAATACTTCCCCGGATGGTGACTCCACCACTTCCCTGGGCAGCCTGTTCCAAGGCCTGATCACTCTTTCAGTAAAGAAATTTCTCCTAATGTCCAATCTAAACCTTCCTTGGTGCAACTTGAGGCCATTTCCTCTCGTCCTATTGCTATTTACTTGGGAGAAGAGACCAACCCCCACCTCGCTACAACCTCCTTTCAGGTAGTTGTAGAGCGCGATGAGGTCTCCCCTCAGCCTCCTCTTCTCCAGACTAAACAACTCCAGTTCCCTCAGCCGCTCCCCATCAGACTTGTGCTCCAGGCCCTTCACCAGATTCATTGCCCTCCTCTGGACACCCTCCAGCACCTCCATGTCCTTCTTGTAGTGAGGGGCCCAAAACTGAACACAGGATTCGAGGTGCGGCCTCACCAGTGCCGAGTACAGGGGCACGGTCACCTCCCTACTCCTGCTGGCCACACTATTCCTAATACAGGCCAGGATGCCGTTGGCCTTCTTGGCCACCTGGGCACACTGCTGGCTCATGTTCAGCCGGCTTCAATCAGCATCCCCAGGTCCTTTTCCTCCGGGCAGCTTTCCAGCCACTCTTGCCCAAGCCTGTAGCGTTGCCTGGGGTTGTTGTGGCCCAAGTGCAGGACCCGGCACTTGGCCTTGTTGAACCTCATACATTGGCCTCAGCCCGTCGATCCAGCCTGTCCAGGTCCCTCTGCAGAGCCTTCCCACCCTCCAGCAGATCAACACTCCCGCCCAGCTTGGTGTCGTCTGCAAACTTACTGAGGGAGCACTCGATCCCCTCGTCCAGATCATTGATAAAGATATTGAACAGGACCGGCCCCAGTACTGAGCCCTGGGGAACACCGCTCGTGACCGGCCGCCAACTGGATTTAACTCCGTTGACCACAACTCTCTGGGCTCGGCCGTCCAGCCAGTTTTTTACCCAGCGAAGAGTGCACCTGTCCAGGCCGTGAGCCGCCAGCTTCTCTAGGAGAATGCTGTGGGAGACAGTGTCAAAGGCTTTACTGAAGTCCAGGTAGACCTCTCCTTTCCAGCACAGCTCTGCAGAGTATGATGAAGAGGAGAGGACAAGGATGGTGATTCGCATGGGCCGATGAGGTACTCTTGGACATCACAAAGGTCCTACAGGAGAGCTCTGCCCTTCTGGAGTGATGCTCACAGCCCCGCAGGACTCCCTGTCCAGCATCATCAGGTGACATCTGCTGAGGGTCTCATTGCCCAGCCACTGAGTGCAGTGTCTCGAGCCTGGAAAATTCAGAGAGGGCTTGGGCACCTTGGTCGCATGGAAACACCTCCAGGGCAGCACCTCGTGTCCTGCGTCCTGCCCTGCGTCCTGTCCTCAGTGCCCTGCCCTGCTGCGCTAGAGCTCTGTACCGGGCACTGGTGAGGCCGCACCTCGAATCCTGGGTTCAGTTTTGGGCCCCTCACTACAAGAAGGACATGGAGGTGCTGGAGGGTGTCCAGAGAAGGGCAACGAAGCTGGTGAAGGGCCTGGAGCACAAGTCTGATGGGGAGCGGCTGAGGGAACTGGGGTTGTTTAGTCTGGAGAAGAGGAGGCTGAGGGGAGACCTCATCGCTCTACAACTGCCTGAAAGGAGGTTGTAGCGAGGTGGGGGTTGGTCTCTTCTCCCAAGTAACTAGCGATAGGACGAGAGGAAATGGCCTCAAGTTGCGCCAAGGGAGTTTTAGATTGGACATGAGGAGAAATTTCCAAAAAAAGAGTGGTCAGGCCTTGGAACAGGCTGCCCAGGGAAGTGGTGGAGTCCCCATCCTGGAGGTATTTAAAAGACGTGGAGATGAGGCCCTTAGGGACATGGCTTAGTGGGCATGGGGGGGTTGGGTTGGGTTGGACTCCATGATCTTCGAGGTCTTTTCCAACCTTAACGATTCCCTGGTTCCTGCCCTGGACCACACCACCTTGAGGGCAGAGGCTCTGCTGGGTGGGAGACGAGACCCGGGCTCTTGCTCAGAGGAAGGGGTCTGCATTGGAGGGGATGACAGGGAGCTTCCCAAATTCTCCCTCCCATGACAGTTCTGGTTGGAGCTCCGTATAGCTCTCTGCCCATGTCTCTGCTGCCTGGAGCTATCCCTGCCGGGAACTGTTTCTCTGCCCTCAAATGGTTCCCGGTCAGGGATCACAGCCCCCATCACCGACTCCCCTCTGCTCAGCTCTGACCTGAAGAAACCTCCCACTTCCAGGCACTCTCTAGAGGTTCTCCTCGTTTGCAGGCAGTAAGGAGCAGGTCAGACAAACCCCGACGAGGACAACAAAGGTGATGCTGGTGCTCTCTGGAGCCAGAGGAGTGGATGAAAGCAGTTTACTTGGCTCCTACCAGACCTACTGATCTCTCGGTGGAGCGGCTCAGGACTCTCAGTCTCCCTCTCCAAAGGCAGCAGCGCCTTTACCCTTTTTCCTGAAACAGCAGGAACCTGAAAGCAGAGACTGAGGAAAGCTCTTTACCTTTAAGGTATTCCCTGCTTTGATCTTCCTCTGGAAGAGTCCCCTCTGAAATGCCCTGGGCAGCTCTGGGTGCACAGCCTGGCTTCACCCCTTCACGCTTGTCTAACAGGAGCCCCTGGCCTGGGAGTCCTCCTGCCAGATCTTGCAGGCTGGAGGCTGGGATAGCTTTAGGAGACCCCTCCAGGAACCGCAGCTGCATTGCCCTGCACCAAGAGACTTACCGTGTCAGGGGCTGTCAAGCTTTCCTCCCTTCGAGCTCTCCTCTGTCCTCCCACTGCAGACTGCCTGGAACCTCTCTCTGCCCTACTCCTTCTCCCAGAGCCCTGCTGCGCTTTGCAGAGGAGTCGTTCCTGGGCAGAGCTGTCTCTCTGCAGCGCTGCCTGCTCCCCGTGAGCTCCCTCCATCCCAGGAGCCTGTCTCAGCCCAGGAGTAGAGGACCCGCCCAAGACGTCACTTCCTCTGCCCCCCACCCCGCCCTGCGCTCCCTCCAGGTGTCCCTGGGGCTCTCCAGGGACCTGCTTGGAAAGAGACTGAAGTCATCCCCAGTGTTGCCTGTCTCACCTCTGCAGAGACATGTCTTTCCAGCAGCGGCCTTTCTCCTCTCAGAGACACAGCTAGGTCTGAGAATCACCTTCCTTGTCCCACCATTGGTCAGGACCCCTGGACACCGGCAGGGAGGGATCTCCTTTACCTCCTTTGCTGAGGGAAGGGAATCGGCTGAGTCAATGGAGGCATCTCACCCTGGGTCTGTAGTCCTGGGGCTGGAAGGGACCTCAGCTCCCTCCCACGCCTGCCACAAACCCACAGGAGGTGAGATTCCTCCTGTTTCAGGGGTGGTGTCTGTTAGAAATAGGCACCTGCACTCTTTTCCATGGTGCCGTGGTCATCGATGGAGATCATAGAATCATAGAATCATAGAATGGTTTGGGTTGGAAGGGACCTTTAAAGGTCATCTAGTCCAACCCCCCTGCCGTGGGCAGGGACATCTTCAATTAGATCAGGTTGCTCAGAGCCCTGTCCAACCGGACCTTGAATGTTTCCAGGGATGGGGCATCTACCACCTCTCTGGGCAAGCTGTGCCAGTGATTCACCACGCTCAGTGTAAAAAAGTTCTTCCTTAGATCTAGTCTAAATCTCCCCTCTTTTAGTTTAAAACCATTCCCCCTTGTTCTGTCGCAACAGGCCCTGCTAAAAAGTTTGCTGTCATCTTTTTTATAAGCCCCCTTTAAGTACTGAAAGGCCGCAAGAAGGTTTCCCAAAGCCTTCTCTTCTCCAGGCTGAAGAACCCCAACTCTCTCAGCCTTTCTTCATGGAAGAGAGTTCACACACCAACACCTGGTGACATTTGGGGTGCCAGATGTTGTCCACAATAATGGAGCAGAACTGAGAGACTGGGAAACATCTGGGGGCATCATCCTGCAGCCTGGTGAGGATGCCAGCTGAAATGACGGCAGATGCCCACGTTTAGGACATCACCACCTGCCCCTACTCACGCTGTTCAGGGCCACCTATAGAGGTGTTCAGCTGGCCAAACGGAGTTATGTGCCAGAGGGAGAGCGAAGTCTGTCTCTTCTCCCCTCCCGTACCTGTATTTCCTAGCTGTCCATTGGCTGTAACAATAGGTGTCTCACACGTCCCCACGTAGCCAAACCTCCTTCAGGGCAGCTGCTCATTTCATGGCCAAACACGGGCCTGTAGTGCCATGTGAGACGCCAAGGCTCTCCACCAAAACTGCACGTGGCTGGCGGGGACAGCCCAGGCCCTGCAGGAAAGCCATGTCCACTCAGAGTGGGTGCGTGGCAGACACCCCAGGCGGCATCTCAGAGTAATTGGGTGCTTGTGTGAAAGTGGCTGATTCCCATCTCTCTCCAGTAGATGCAAGGCACTGCATGAATAAGCAGCACATTGCGCTGGGGTCTCCACTTGTGGGCCTACGTTCTCAGCTTCTTCTGGTTCTCCCTCCCCATCCTTCACTCACCCTCTTGATGATACGGTCTTCAAAGAGTCCAATGACTTCAGAGTGTGCCTGGATCGCAGGATGTGCACCCCCAAGGACAATTTCAGCAGCACCTTGTCCTTCCAGGAGATCAGTGCCTCTCTCCACCAAAGGCCCTCCAGGGCTGCAGAGACGCCGCAGCCAGCAATGCCCTCTCCTGCCAGGGCTGCCCAGCCCAGCCCTCTTTCTCTCTGACCTTGGGGACAGCAGGGATTGCTCTCTTTCTGGGCACCTCATGTCTTTCTTACAACGCCATCTGCCATCTGCTCCAGCATGTCTCACGTACACGGGCTCTTGGGTGCTTGGTATCCCTGTTCACCATGACAGCTCTGAGCTTGGCCCTGGAGCCACAACTCAGGGGCTGCAGCCCAGATGTGCAACACTGTCCTCTGACTGGGAACGGACAGGAGGAGCTGGACCCCGTGGTCTGTCACAAGCTGTGACACTGGTGGAATAACTTCCGAAGCACAGTGGGACACCTCACACAACTTGCTGCAATGGATGGATAAAGGTTCTTCACGAGAGACGGGCTCGGAGCATCAGAAGAGGAATACGTTCTGTGGGAAGGAGTTGCTGGGATGTATGGAGCTCCTTGCTGGAAGAGTCACCAGGTTGGGTGAGCCCTTGTGGGTGAGGATCGGAGGAGAGGCCAGCTAGGGCGACATCGTGGTGGGAGATAAAGAACCTGCAATCAAGGGGAGGATGTGGCCAAGCTCTTACGTAAGCAACTCGAGGAAGTCTCCAGATGAGTGACCTGGGGTTCTTTCTGGGGACTTTCATTACGCTGACATTCATTGGAGGGGGAACACAGCACTGTGAAAATAGACCAATAGGTTTCTGGAGGATGTTGGAGCAATTTCTTAGGAAAGCCACCAGAGGACCAACATGGATGATGCTCACCTGGGTCAGGTCCTTGCAAACCATGAAGAGCTGGTCAGGGAGGTGAAAACCAGTGTCATCCTTGGCTGTAGTGACCATGAAATAGGGGGGTCCAGCTCTTGAGCAGACCTCAGAGGGGAAGACTTTGGCCTATTCAGGGGGCTTCTAGTGGGGATCCCGTGGGCACAGCGAAGGGCAGCACAACTCAGTACAGCTTGTCTTTAACGACAGAATCGCCCACGAAGAGCAGGGGTGAGTACATAGCTCACAAGACCAGCTTGGGTGAAGAGGGAACTCACGAGGAAGCTCCATAGGTAATGGAAGCCTACAGGAGGTGGATGCAGAGACCCACTTCAGATGGAGGGCTTTAGAAATAGGAACGGCTTTAGGAAACCCGTAGCTTCCCTAGAGATGACCCTTGCAAGGGAGTCTAAGGGGACCACAATGAGCTGCTACTACTTCAGTGACAGTTAAAGGATAAACACAGAAAACGCGGGGCCACCTCTGACTTCAGGGAGAGTAGATGCAGAGAGCTCTGACATCCTCTGTGTCCTCTTTCTCTCAGTCTTTCCCAGCAAGGTCTTCAAGGCCTTTGGACCTCGCGGCAGAACCCAAGGACAACAACCAGCAGTGGATGGGGGATGGAGTCAGGGGTTACTTGGGCAAACTGAGCCCTTCACAGTCGAGGGCACCAGAGGGGCTGCCTCCGCAGGTGAGGAGAGAGCAGGCCGATGTCACAGTGGCATCACTCATCATCACCTTTGAGAGGTTAAGGAGGTCAGGGGAACTTCCTGAAGACTGACAAAAAGCAAATGTTGCGAGCATCTTTCAAAAAGGCCCAAAAGATGAGCTGGGGAGCTAAAGGCTGCTTAGCCTCCCTTTGGTTGAGGAGTGCGTCCCTTCGCGTGTCCTCTTGGATCACAAGTTAGGACGTTGCATTCTGCATGGTTGAATAAGTTGATGGGTAAAGAAATGATTGGCTGGTTGGGCCTGGAGGGACGTGGTGACCTGGAAACTGAGCACACAGAAAAAGAAAAGAAATATAAAAAAATAAAGCAAAATAATTGTATTATTGCACTTTACAGATTTTAGAACTCCTTATGGCCTTATCCTCCCTCTTTCCAAACATTTGTCCTGTGGTGGGGCAGGAGGGCTGGTTTGTTTTGGGGTTGGTTTTTTTTTTGTTTTTTGTTTTTTTTTAAGAACAATTTTGGACATCAGGGTGGCTTGAGTTACAGGAGCGCAGAGGCCTGGTGTCGCCCTCCATCTGCAGTCTCAGTTGGAGGGTCCTGGTCTCCCACGGCCCCCTGTGGTCACTACCAGTCCCAGGTGAGTGTGTCAGGCACACCAGGACCTCCTCAATTGGCACTGGAGGCTTCTGGTCAAGAACGGAGCTCAGCTTGCAAAGATGAGGACATTTTCTCAACATTTACGTAGTACGGGAACATTTTCACTTTTGAATACTTTTAATGGAGAGAGAGTGTTTCCCTGTGTTGCCATCAAGAAGTTTTCCAGGATGTGTACTGCTCTCAGGAGAAGAAACCTTGATCTTCCCAGCACTTGCTTGACCACTGCTCTGCCCAGTACAGAATGTACGGAATCTCACTAATCTTTTTGGTATTGCCACATGTCCTGATTACACTGACCATTTCTCAAGTCATCTCCTCAGCGGACTGTCTGCACCTTTGCATTTTCGAGTGTCCATCCCCTTTTCCCCCTCCCATTACTCTCCATTCACTCAGACCCCTCCCAAGTACCCAGGTGGGGATTGGGGGTGGGGGTGGGATGAAGAGCGTCTCTAGAGCGTCTGACAGAAAGGGTCTTGCTTTTCCTACGTACTCATACCTCCTCATGAGACACTCTGGATCAGTATGAATTGGAGATTTTTTATATTGTTTATTCTGTAAGCAGGAAAATAAAGAAAACTGGAAAAAGCATGAATCTTTATAACTGTTATTTCTTTTTGAAATCTTCTCATTTAGACTATACTCCTGAAATCTCTCTAACGAACTACACAAGAATAGAGGAATTAAAGAAAACTGCAGAGAGCCCTGGCACGTTCGGGTCTTTGCATTTCAGTGAGCCCTCTGGTGCCGAGTTCCTGAACTGCAGATCCTGAAAGAAGATTGAACAAGCCGCTGAAGAAGTATTTAAAACCTGATTAAACTCTCCAAGGTTCTGAGGGTGTCAGTGGGCCCCCTGAGGACCATCACAGATGAAGCCATGAAGGGAAGCACGGGTGGAGGTACCCCTCCCTGGGGGCTGCCTTAAACTGGAAAGAGGTAAGCACTGGTTACAGGTGACAAAGGCAATGTGCAGGCAGCTCATTGCTGACAGGCCAGCTCTGATCCCGGGGAAGGGAGATTCTTTTCCTCCTGCGTTGCTCAGGGCTCGTCATGGAGCAGTGTGATGTGGGGGGGTGCGATGCCGAGTGCAGGACAACCCTAGGACTGCCTGAACTCCATGGAGGGATGAGAAGGCAACAAGGGCATGGGGCTGTAAGGAAATGGTGTCCCCTCATGGTTCTTGGTGGCAGTGACGATATCCATAGCTGAGAGGACAGAGATCTTGGTTGTGTTGGGGAAGTTCCAGCCCCACCAAGGCTCTCAGTCATCCCCACCACAGGCTCTCCCATGCTGTCCCATGCCTGCAGCAGTTCTCCTGCAGACTTTGGCCACCTCCTGTTGCTTCCCCACCTCACTCTGAACCTAGGATCTCCCAGGCTTTACCAATGGCTTTTTGTCCTCCCTGCCTTTTCCTTCTAACACAAAGCTGTGGTTTGCTGGGGCTTTGCCAAACCTGTGAATCCCCAAGCAACACATCCAGCTTCTTTCAAAGCTAATGCTCCTCAATCACCTAAGATATCCCAGCACCATACTTACTCATCATCGAATCATAGAATGGTTTGGGTTGGAAGGTGTCCTGGTTTTGGCTGGGATAGAGATAATTTTCTTCCTAGCAGTTGGTAAATAGTGCTATGGTTTGGATTTAGTCTGAGAATAATGTTGACAACACACTGATGTTTGAGTTGTTGCTGAGTAGTGTTTACCCTGGTCAAGGACTTTTCAGCTTTCCACGCTCTGTCAGGTGCACAAGAAGCTGGAGGGGGCATAGCCAGGACAGCTAACTCAACGGGCCAATGGGGTATTCCATACCATATGACATCATGCTCAGCATATAAGGCTGGGGGAAGAAGAAGAAAGAGGGGGATGTTTGGAGCGATGACGTTTGTCTTCCCCAGTAACCGCTATGCGTGATGGAGCCCTGCTTTCCTGGAGGTGGCTGCACACCTGCCTGCCGATGGGAAGTAGTGAATGAATTCCTTGTTTTGCTTTGCTTGTGCGCACAGCTTTTGCTTTACCTTTTGAACTGTCTTTATCTCAAACCGTGAGTTCTCCCACTTTTACCCTTCCGATTCTCTCCCCCATCCCACCAGGGGGGAGTGAGCGAGCGGCTGTGTGGTGCTTAGTTGCTGGTTGGGTTTAAACCATGACAGAAGGGACCTTTAAAGGTCATCTAGTCCCACCCCCCTGCCATGGGCAGGGACATCTTCAACTAGATCAGGTCAGAGCCTGGTCCAACCTGACCTTGAATGTTTCCAGGGATGGGGCATCTACCACCTCTCTGGGCAACCTGTGCCAGTGTTTCACCACCCTCGGCATAAATAAGTTCTTCCTTAAATCTAGTCTGAATCTCCCCTCTTTTAGTTCAAAACCATTCCCCCTTGTCCTACCGCAACAGGCCCTGCTAAAAAGTGTGTTTCCATCTTTCTTACAAGCCCCCTTTAAGTACTGAAAGGCTGCAAGAAGGTCTCCCTGGAGCCTTCTCTTCTCTGGGCTGAACAATCCCAACTCCTTCAGCCTGTCCTCACAGCAGAGGCGTTCCAGCCCTCGGAATATATCCGTGACCTCCTCTGGACCTGCTCCAACAGGTCCATGTCTGTCCTGTCCACAGTGGCAATGTGCAGCACAGCATGGAGAAACCCACTGCCCCAGGCAGCTGCTGCCAGGTGGACACAAGCTCCGCTGCCCAGGAGGGTCCCACAGAGCAGGGGTTTGCAGATGGCAACATAGTGGTCGTAGGCCATGACGATGATGAGACAATACTCTGCTGACATCAAGAAAAGAAAGAAAAAGACCGGGGCAGCACATCCTGCATAAGAGATGTCCCTGGTGTCCCAGAGTGAATTGGCCAAGGAGCTGGGAGCTCTGCTGGGGGCTCTGCAGGAGTCAGTCCTGCCCTCCAGCAATACACAAATAGGAAACAGGAGAGATCCCAGATTAAAACCACTCAGGGCATCAAAGAGCTTTGCAGCATTGTTGCTCCCAACTCACCTGACTGCAGAGCAGAGCTGGGGGGGTTTGTTGGGTTTGTTCTGTTCTAGTTGCCCCACCACACCTGAGGAGTGTTTTTAAGGCAGAAATTGTTGGCATTTCTGCTGCACTCCACGTGAAACATTGCGGGTGCTGAGAGGCAAAGGGACTGTCCCTTAGTGCCGAGGGAGGACGGCCAGTCTGCCCACCAGTCCTGGGCTCAGCTGCCCGGTGCTGGCAGCTCCTTCAGCTGGAGGACGATTGCACTCAGATGTGTCCCTGGGGGTGACGTGGAGCTGTGAGCAGTCCTGTATCACACAGCACCCTCCTGGCAGCAGAAGGACCCTGCCCTGCCCTGCCAGGGGTCACTCCTTCTACCCACAGCTTCCCCCACACCCCCTAATTACCTGGAAGGCCAACCCGGGAAGAGGCGCTGGGTATGGGTTGTCACTTCCTTTCCACCTCAGTAACTGAGGGGACAGGGGCAGGCACAGGGCTTGGCCGGGTCAATCCCAGAAGCTGAAAGGCCAGCAGCAGGCACGCGGCTTGGGAGATCATGGTGAGGTCACTTCTGTCCAGTGGGCTGATAGGCCACAAGGAGGCTGGTGGGTTGGGATGTTATTATGTTATCAATTGTGTCTGAGGAGCTCATTGGCCAGCAGGAGGCACATGGCCATGAAGGGGAGTGTGAGGCCCCCTTAGTCTCTAATCTCCTTGAGTGATTGGCCATCAGCAGGCACAGGGCTGGGGTGTTGGCTCTGACATTCCCTTCTGCTGAGAACCTGAGAGCCAGCAGCAGGCACGTGACTTGGTGGCTGTTTTGTACCTGGAGGTTCTGGTTTGTTATGTCCCCACTAAGAAAGGCACGCAGACGCTGTGAGGTGGTGTTTAAAATGCCATTTGTTAGAGAAACACCATAAACAAAGAGCAGATCATGGAGGCAATATTAGGTTCCTTCAGATGCCAGAGCCTTTGACAGTGGGGCAGAAAGTTGTGCAGCTTCCATCTGTGGAATCTGCCCCTGTGATCTCTTTCCGTGTTTTCTAACAGGGAAACAAACTCTAGTCGTCATTTCTCCTGCCCTAAGCAGTGATGTTCACATGCAAATTTGTTGCTGCAGTGTTTGGTAAAGGTAAGGACATGCAGTTGGCCTCATCACCAGTACCAGGTGGGAGCTTCCTGCAGATTCCTCTGTTGCAGTCAAGTTTCTCCTGTGACCCAGGGATATGCTCAGCACAACACAGCCTGAAGACCAAGCTGTACGTGGAGCCCAGCACAGCGCGGCACATGCAGGCCAGGGTCTTTTCAGGTTTACTGTTAGGGGGATCACTAACTCCTCCATGTACAATGCTCTTATGGTCGGGATCACCGAACTGCCTGAGGAAGGTTAGGAAGAGGATGAGGTCTCTTTTAGAAAGCTGGAGGAAGGGACACAATTTTAGGACTTGGTAGTCACTGGGGACTTTGAAGGCCATGGACCTCTGCTAGAAGGCCTCAGTCAGAGGGAAGGTGGAAGGTGATCCCTGATCTGCCATGGGGGGATGCTCTCCTGGACTTGTTTCTCACAAGAAGCTGGTGGAAGATGTGGAGGGCAGCTTTGGCTGCAGTGGGAGTGAGGTGGGGATGTAGAAACCCTTGAGGGAAGTCAGCAAGACAACTTGTAGCAGGGCTGAGTGGAGAGGAAGGATCACCTCCAGCCACCTGCTGGCAGTGCTCTGCCTAATGCAGGCCAGGCTGCCGTTGTCTGCCTTTGCTGCCAAGGTGCAAAGGCAGGAGAGGAGAAGGCTTTGGGGAGACCTAATGACAGCCTTCCCATATCTTCTGGGAGAGAGGAAAATGGAATGGAATGGAATGGAATGGAATGGAATGGAATGGAATGGAATAGAATGGAATAGAAAAGAATAAAATAGAATAGAATAGAATAGAATAGAATAGAATAGAATAGAATAGAATAGAATAGAATAGAATAGAATAGAATAGAATAGAATTGAATTTTTTCTTAGATAGAAGAAATGGAAAACCAGGGCCTCCCTGGTCTGGAGGAATAGGGACGAATTGGAATGGCCCCAGAGGACATCTGCCAGGATGTGGTTTGGGGCCTCTGTGGAGAGGCTGAGAGACCTGGGGTTCTTTAGCCTGGTGAAGTAGAGGCTCAGGGCTCTCTAGTAGTGGCCGTCAACTACTTGAAGGGTGGTTTCCGAGATGATGGAGCTTTTCTTGGCAGTGCGAAGGGAAGGCAACCTTGGTAGTGGGAAGAGAAGGAAACCTCCACAAAGCACAGCTTGGAATGTTCAGACTGGATGTGAGGAAAAAGAACTCTCACTCAAAGGGTAGCCTTGTGGTGTAAGACGTTACCCAGAGGGAGTCTGGATCAGCCCATGGCTTTGTGTTTCAAGAAAAAGTCAGTGAGGGTGGAGAGACATCAGTGAAGGTCTAGAAATGCTGGGGTGAGAGCTAGGTGGGAAAGCAAGATGGGTGTCTACAGCCTGAAGGGCAAGAGGTGCAGGCATGGGACAGTGTAGGACAGCCTGCAGCAGAGATGGCCTAGGCCTCTGGCAAGACTGACAGGCCCATCAAAACCGAGGTCTTTGTCCCCTTGGCTAAGGCAGTTGCCTCTGCCACCAAGGCCTACAAGGAGGAACTTTCTTTTGAGGCTCTGGACTTCATTTCCTCCTTGCCCCTTCTTTGGGAGGCCAGGAGGTACCTTAGAATTTTCCTACCGTTGGCATTGCTCACCCTCACATCCAAGTGCCCCCAAGAAGAGCCCTGAGCCACGCGTGAGGGACAGGATCTGCCTTCCCAGGGCCTGGGGGTGAGGGCTTGGCCTTTCTGCTTCCTAAAACAAACCAAGGGTTTTCTCAGCATTACAGCCACCTGCACAGTGCCTTTGCCTACCTGCAAGCATGGCCTCCAATGATCTGCTCTAACGAGGCCATGGGGAGGCTTTGTCAGTAATGGTCCTCAGTGGGACCCAGTAATACTTCAAGGTACTTTGAGTTTTGCTTCTGACTTTGACTTCTTGAGAGGTTTGTTCTTTCTCCTCTCATCATGGGAGCTTCAAGGACTCAGCACCAAATACACCATGGGTCTCATTAAAATACAGAAAGCCTTAAGGAGCTCTTTCTCTTCCTGTAGTTTTCTTCAGATCTTCCAGGCTTGTACAGCTAATTGGAGTCATTTCATAGTGTAGTTAAAGAGGATGATTTCAAAGTGCACCCAATAAAATTTATTTTTTAATGTAAAGTTTGTATTTTATTATCCTTCAGTTTAGAGAAGAGGTGATAGAAGCATTCTCCAAGTGATAGTGATCCAGGGTGTCTCCTCAGGAGGTCTGGACAGCTAGGAAAAGCACTGACACTGTGTGGAGAACTTTGCTCCTCACCTCCCCAACCCCACCATTTTTCTTATTGGCCCCCTGGGACTTGCATCATTTTTCCTTACATCAGACTTCACTGAACTCTGGAGCTGAATGTTACAGCTCCATTGCACCATTCCCCACCTGCTTCCCTTAGAGACCTGGCTGCACAGAGACCACATAAGAAGTTTTCCTATTTGCAAGCAAAGAAAAGCAAAGCATGATAAAGTTTCATAAACAATAAAACACACTCCTCAACCATATGCTAAGTACAAGCTGTCTCTAATGAGGTTGCCTTTCTACAAGGGATAATCTTATGAGAAATGTTTGAGATAGATACAAAAAAGTTACATATAAATATAATTAAAGAATTGGCTACAGGGACGTTTAGGATACTGAAAGACAGGCAAGGTTTTAACTCCCTGAAGTGCAAAGCAGCAAATGAGTACGTGAGAGGTATCTGAATGAACAAAGAATAACGGCCAGTTAGCAAATAATGGAATGGGCCTTTGTCTAGAGAAACTGCATCTGCAAAAGTGACATCAGAAATGGTCATTGTATGAGGACAGGTGAAATTATATGAAAGATTAGAGAAACTGAATACACCGTATAACAGGAAGAATAGTGGTAATGAAGTTACGGGGCAAGATCAATATTTCTTTGGAATATCCCTTTTGAAAGGTCATTGGATTGGTAGAGGTCTCTTGTGAGTGAGGACAAGCAAGAGTTGCACTCATCTTTGAAAGTGGCCAAAAGTGCAACCCAGGGAACCACAGGCTGCACAAGCTCACTTTGGTGGGGGGTGAGCCATTGAATGAGTGCTCCTGGGTGACATTTGTGGGTACCTAAAAGAGAAGAGCATCGCCATGGACTTACCAAGGGTAAATCATGCCTCGCCAACGGGGTTGCCTTCCTGATGAAGTAGCTGCATTTGTGCATGAGGGGAGAAGAGTGGATGTCGTTGACCTCCATTTCAGCAAGACTTTTGGCGTGGTCTCCCTCAATATTCTTGCACCCAAGTTAGGCCATTCCAGTCTGGAGAGGGAGACAAACAGATGAGCAAAACACCAGTTGGATGATGAGGCTGAGAGAGCAGGGTGAAGGGGCCATGCTCTACCTGGAGGCCAGGGGACGTACTGGGGTTTGGAGAGGCGGCACCGGGGACTTTCCAGAGCCCTGTGCAGTTTAACACCTGTATCCACTGTCCTCTCAGGAACTTCATGAGATAGACAAAGGACAAAGGCCAGGTCCTGCACCTGCGATAGACTGACAGCCTGCAGTGGCAGAGGGAGCAGCTCTGCAGAAAATTCCCTGGTGGTGCTGGGGACAGAAGGCAAAACAAAACCCAGTAGTGTGAGCTGGTGGCAAAGGCAGCCAGCAGTGTCCTGGAGTGTGTAAGAGGAGCCTTGCCAAGACAGTGCTTTAGGCTCTAAACAGGATTGAAAAAAAGCCTCTGACTTGGGTTCTATCAAGTTAATTAATAAAAGAGAGGGAGGTGGAGGGACCTCAGCATTTACAGGTTCCTGCTGAAGATTTAAGGCCTCCGAGAAAGGAGCTGAAGAGAACACTTGTGAACTAGCATAGCCTTTAGATCGTTTCACATGTGAGGGCTCTGCTCCCCCATCTCAGTCATTGGCACCCAGAAACCTCACCTGCTTTTCCGTCCTCTCCTCCCAAAACCTGACCAAGTGATGGGAGGAAAGGCAGCAGAAAGGCCCTAGGCCTCTGTGAATCAGCCGGGGTCTAGCACCTGGAGGGCGATGGTGTCATTTCATTGGACACCCCATAAAGACTCAAGCTGGGGAGTGCCTCTGCACGTCCGAATCAACAAGGTCCATGGCCAGGCAAGGCTGTGTCTCTGGCTGTGTCTGGAGACCCGAACACCTACAGCTTAGATGAAGCTGGGGCTGAACCTCAGGCCTGGGCTTCAGTGGTCTCCTGGGCCCATGGGCAGAGATGCAGGTGGAGGCCCCAGGTGATGCTGCTCAGGGCCATGAAGGCCTATGGATGCTCTCAGGGCCCTGACACTGCCATATTGGACCCCACCTGCCACTGCCCTCACTAGGCCAAATTCTCACTCCCTGATGTGCAGGGTCTGCTCTCTGCTACTCTCCTTCCCCATGTCCTTGGGCATCTGGCAGACCACAATTTCATGGTCACTTCAGCCAAGGCTGACACTGGTCTTCACATCCCTGACCAGCTCTTCTTCCTTTGGTAGTACCAGGTCCAGGTGAGCAGCAGACTGGGTGGCCCATTCAGAAGCTGACCCCCACACAAGCCACCATCTAACCTGTTATGTGTCCCATAGAGACCCTCCATATACCTGAGCTGCCCTGACGCCACACAAGGCAGCCCCCACTTCTCATCTTCCCCATCGGTCTCTCCTAAAGATGTTGTATCTCCATTACCACAAAAGCCGTGGGAGCTGTCCTTCCCCACCTCAGCTCTTGTTCCACTGAAGTCACAGCTCTGTGATGGCACCCGCGGCTCCTGCTCTCTGTGGCCCAGGCTGTGGGCTTTGGTGCCCATTTGGGCTGCAGCCCCTCCGATGGGGCACCAGGGCCAAGGGCAGACTTGTCCCATGCAAACCTGGTACCCAGAGATGGGCCCCCGTGTGTGGAAAGGCTTTGCTTCCCAGCAGAGGCATGCTGGAGTGGGTGGCAGGTGGCAACAGAATGGTGGATGAGGTTGCCACCCCGAGAGCAAAAGCTGCAGTGCCCAAGGCCTGTGCCACAGGTGGAGCTGATCTCCATGAAGGACAAGGTGCTGCTGAGAATGTCCCTGGGGGAGGACAGCCTGTGATCCAGCCACACTGTGGGTATCATGCTGGGGGCCAGCTGGCCAGATAACACGTCTGGGGAGAAGGACCTTGGGGTCCCAGAGGAGAAGCAGCTGAGCAGGAGCCAGCAGTGCACCCCCGCGGCCAAGGCCAACAGCCTCCTGGGCTGCATTAGGAGAAGCATTGCTGGCAGGTGGAGGGAGGTGACCCTTCCCCTCTCCTCAGCACTGGTGAGGCCCCATCTGCAGTGCTGTGTCCAGTGCTGGGCTGCCCAGTGCAAGACAGTTGTTGACCTACTAAAGCAAGTCCAGCCAAGGGCCACAAAGCTGCTTTAAGGGACTGGAGCATCTTTCACAGGAGGAAAGGCTGGGAGATGTGGGACTGTTGAGTCTGGAGAAGAAAAGGCTTGGAGGGATCTTATTAATGTGTATAGACACCTGATGGGAGAGTTTGAAGACCAGGGAGCCAAATTCTTCTCAGTAGTTCCCAGTGACAAGACAAGGAGTCATGGACACAGATAAAAACACATGAAATTCCATCTGAAATCAAGAAAACATTTTCTGAGTATCAGGGTTGTCAAACACTGGAACAGGTTGCCCAGAGAGGTTGTGGAGTCTCCATCCATGGAGATATTCAAAACCCACCTAGACAAGGTACTGAGCAACCTGCTCTAGCTGACCCTGCCTCAGCTGGGGGGTTAGACTAAATGATCTCAGAGGTCAACATTTCTGTGATTCTGGGAGTATAAAGGAGAAAAGAGAGGCAGAAAGAAATGAACAACACATGGCCTTGATTTCAAATATGGTGGGATGCCATGGAGAGGACACAAGCTCTCCAGGGGGGAGCAGGGGGGAGCAGAGGGGAAGTGTGAGGAGGAAGGAGTGGCAGGGATGTTCTTTACTGACTGTTAATCCCCTCTTTACCATCCCCCCTGCTCCTCTTGGTGTGTGGGTGGGTAGATGAATTGGGAAGAGTGGAGTAATTTGAGCCTGGGAGAACGTGTGAGGAGAATGGTCTTTAATATTTTTGTCATTATTTCTCACAATCCAAACCTCTTTTAATTGGCAACAAATTAAATTGATCCTCGGCAAGTCAAAAGACCTTTGCCGATGACAGCACTTGGTAACTGATTGCCTTGACTTTACCTTCACCCATGAGCTATTCCATCTTATTTTCTCCCTTTGCCCTGTTGAGTCAGGGGAATCAATGAGCAGCTGGGTGGGTGTCTGACTGCCGGCCAGGGTTAACACTCTACAGGACCACCACATCTGGACTGCTGCATCCAGTATGGCACTTCCCAGCACAAGAAAGACCCTGACAGACTGGAGCGAGTCCTGCAGAGGCCAGAAGGCTGATTGGGGCCTGAAGCACATTTTGGACAAAGAGAGGCTGAGAGAGCTGGGTTTTTGAGAAATCCCTCAGAGCCAAACACTGGGGCAAGGACCCAGGCCAGTTGGTGGGATCTCAATCAATGGAGATTTTCAATGTTTGTTGAGACAGGGCCATGAGCTCCTGATCGAGCTGGGGCTGTCTCAGAAGGGGCTTGGCTGAGAGACCAGCTGTGGCAAGAGCTATCATAGAATCATAGAATAATTTAGGTTGGAAAAAACCCTTAAGAACATCTAGTCAGACAATTAACCTAACACTGCCAAGTCCACCACTAAAACATGTCCCTAAGCGTTGCGTCTACAAGTCTTTTACATCCCTCCAGGTGTGTGTAATGAGTGTCAGTAGGAAACTGGTTTCCTTTTCATTATAACTGGCCGAGGAGTTGGGTATCACTGAGCCCCAGCGGAGAACGGGGGTGACCATGAAGCAAAGGTCCCTCCTCAGGGCTGGGGGGTACGACCAGAGATGGAAATGGCCAGTGTGTGGGACTGGTCTGGGATGGTTTTCCCAGGGCAGCTTCCCCGGGTTGTCCAGGGACCATGGCACAGACTGGGCCTCTCTCTTCTGCACCTTTGGCGCCTTGCTTCCTTCCCCATGACGCCTGACTCTGCACTGTGAGCACCCTGCTGTGTGCCCCCACCCTGCACACTCACACAGCTGAGCTCTACACTGCTGCTTTCCTCTCCCGGGCACTTCCCAGCCCAGCCCAGACCCTCCCCACCTCTCCCCACCACCCCTGCCCTCTCCCCAGCCCAGCCCAGCAGAGCAGCCCAGCCTGGGCTGGTCCCACGGCAGTGCCCACCGCAGGGTGCTGCAGAGCTCTGGGCACTCACCCCACGGCCCCAGCCCCTCTGAGGGGCACAGCAGCTGCTGCGGGGCACACAGGGAGCTCAGCCTCCCCATCAGCCCCAGGGATGCTGCTGGCCCCAAGGCCACGAGGAAATGGAGGCTACTCACTCGCTGGCTCTCCTGAATTCATATTGCAGGTGATGCCCAACCCTGACTGAATTTGCCCCCTCCTCTGCTCCCACCAGCCCCACTCTCCACGACAGCACGACAGTCCTGGCCCTGGGCCTCCTCCGGCACCTCCTGCATCTCTCCAGTCTCCCCTCCCTCTGCCTGCTGGGTCCCCACTCACTCCCATGGCACTGCAGAGTCCTTGTCCATGGATACGTCGATTTGCTGCTTTCCTTTTGGGGGACTTCACCTTGGAGGGTGTTTCACCTTCTGAGTCTCCATTCATTGCAACCCCAGGGCACGGGGTGAGACCCCATCCTCTCCTCTCCTCACCCCTCCAAATTCATTTCCAGAAACTCTGGTATGTGCCATCAGTCTTGTCATCCATGAAGACACGTGAGAAGATAATGGGAGCTCATGGACCATCTCCTCTGCCATTGGACACCAAGAGGAGAGCTCTTAAATCCAGACCGTTTGGTCCAGTGGAACCCAATGGTACCGTGAGCTTAACCCCAAAACACTGAGAATAAAAAGGAGAACAGACTTTTTAAAATATCAATTCCTTGGATATTTATTTGGAAGCAACTTTGGAGGAAGAGCCCAGCCTTCAGGTGCTGCACCTGGGAGATCCTCTTTTATTGAAGAGCTGCTATCGGGCATGCCACATCTGACACAGTGTTGGGCAAGAGTCAGATACAACAGGATCAAGCCTCAAGACAAGTAGTAAAACCCCAGAAAATTCTATATAAGCAGGATTATCACAAGAGAAAAAAGCAGACTCGTGGCCTAAGATAAACTCTGGGGAATGTGCAGAGAAGGGGAGGCAGGTTATTGTCGGTGAAACAGCGTCCACTGGGCCAGTTTCCTTAGGGCATCCTTGAGCTCCTGGTTCCTCATGCTGTAGATGAGGGGGTTCACTGCTGGAGGCACCACCGAGTACAGCACTGCCACCACCAGATCCAGGGATGGGGAGGAGATGGAGGGGGGCTTCAGGTATGCAAATATGCCAGTGCTGATAAAGAGGGAGACCACAGCCAGGTGAGGGAGGCACGTGGAAAAGGCTTTGTGCCGTCCCTGCTCAGAGGGGATCCTCAGCACGGCCCTGAAGATCTCCACGTAGGACACCACAATGAAAACAAAACACCCAAATGCTAAACAGACACTAACCACAAGAAGCCCAACCTCCCTGAGGTAGGCATCTAAGCAGGAGAGCTTGAGGAGTGGGGGGATTTCACAGAAGAACTGGTCCACAGCATTGCCGTGGCAGAGGGGTAGTGACAATGTATTGGCCGTGTGCAGGAGAGCAGTGAGAAACCCACTGGCCCAGGCAGCTGCTGCCATGTGGACACAAGCTCTGCTGCCCAGGAGGGTCCTGTAGTGCAGGGGTTGGCAGATGGCAACGTAGCGGTCGTAGGCCATGACAGTGAGAAGAAAATACTCTGCTGTGATCAAGAAGACAAAGAAGAAGACCTGTGCAGCACATCCTGCGTAGGAGATGTCCCTGGTGTCCCAGAGGGAATTGGCCATGGCTTTGGGGAGAGTGGTGGAGATGGAGCCCAGGTCGAGGAGGGAGAGGTTGAGGAGGAAGAAGTACATGGGGGTGTGCAGGCGGTGGTCGCAGGCTATAGCGGTGATGATGAGGCTGTTGCCCAGGAGGGCAGCCAGGTAGATGCCCAGGAAGAGCCAGAAGTGCAAGAGCTGCAGCTCCCGTCTGTCTGCAAAGGCCAGGAGGAGGAACTGGGTGATGGAGCTGCCGTTGGACATTTGCTGTTTCTTGGCATAGGGGAACTGTTCAAAACTGGAATAGACAAGGAGAAAGTATGACAGACTTCTCCAAGCAAAGCCACTCCTTTTTTCATAGAAATTCACCCCCCGCCCCAAAATTGAAACGCATTTCCTTCTCTGGTTTGTGCTGACTGAGTGTGCTGTGAGGAGCAGGACCTCTGTCCACAGCCAAGGAGCCAGCTTTTCTCTGCTGCAGTGGGTACCTGGCAGCTGGTTTGTGACAGCTCCGATGTTCCCAAGGGATGTCAGATGTCATCCGCCCTTAATGGAAAAGATCAGTATCTGCACTCATGACTCTCAAGAGCATGGGCTGCAGAAGAGAGGCTTAGGGTGACCTTATAAGAATTTTGTCTCTGTTTTTTATTGTCCACCATCACATCTGCTGAGTGTTCTTTTTAGGCGTAGAAATGCTCATTTCTATGACTGAAAATGTGAAGAGTCTTGAGACAGGAGAGGCAAAAGGGCTCAGCTCTCTGTGGCTTAGTGCAGTCAGGTGAGCTGCAGTGTCCATCAGTCTGTTACCCAGCTGCCCTGCTCTTTCCCTTGTGCTGCCTCAAAGATGACTTCACACCTAAATTACTCATTAAAAGAAACCAAACCAAACCACTGGACTCTGATGAAAGCAGGGGAGCACTGTTGCAGAGAGCAGATCTGCACACTCTTCTCTTCCCCACCCCAGAGGTGGAGTTGTGATGGAGAAGGACACCGTCCCTCACAAGAGAAGCAAAGGACTCTGAGCGGAGAGTACTGACCTCCAAGGGAAAGCTCAGCCCTCCCTAGGATCCTGCAGGAGAGCTGTGCCTTTCTGGAGGGCAGCTCGCAAGCCCAGCAGGACAGGCAAAGCAGAGGGTCAGGGGTCCTGAAGATGGGATGTCCTAAAGGGAGAGTCAGCTCATTGCCCAGCAGACAATGCCCAGAAGACTTCCACAGTGAAGGACCGAATGAGAGCTGCCTTAACGGAGCCTACCCCGGTGCTTGTTTGCAGCTTCCTCCCACCCCCTGCCCGGGTCTCTGCTGCCTGGAGCTGTCCCTGCCGAGAGCTGGTTCCCTGTCCCCACCTCTCCTCCCTGTCGGTGCTCACAGACCCCATCCCACCCGCTGTGTGCTCAGCTCTGCCCTGCAGACCCCTCCTGGCAGCCGGGCACTGCGCAATGTCTTCTCTGTCCATGCAGGCTCTGATGGGATCATCAGACCAACCCTGATGAGCCTGGAGAAGTTGTACTGCTGCTGTCTGTAAGCCACGGTGTGTTGATTTCTCATACTCCCTGCTTTATTCACCTCCAAGAGTAACAGATTTGGAAATTCAGTGCCTCCTCTTGACATGAGACATTAATTTCTATGTCCCATTGCCCACCCAGGCAACCCAGAGTACAAGATAGAAAGAACAGGACACTTGATTTTCCGGTAGCCCCGGCCTTTCTATTCTTCTTTAAAAGTCTTCTGGGAAAGTCCTGTAGTGATCTGAAGATGTGAGCAGCTCTGACCCCGGCAGCACCCTCTCGACAGCAGAAGGACCCTGCCCTGCTGGGGCTCGCTCCTTCCACCCACAGCTTCTCCCCACAGCGCCGTGGGGAGCTCCCCGGGCAGGCTGAGTGCTGACCCTGGCAGGCGGCAGAGTCCCTGCCCCAGCACACAGCCCCTGGGGTGCAGGGACCCTGCTCGCAAGGACAGCCCTGGGCACCCCTGCCCGCACACCCCTGCAGTCCCCCCCAGCAGAAGGCAGCCCTCATGCCCTGTCCCTCTGACCGTGCAGCAGGGAAGCCCTGCTCTGCACCATGTCCTCCTCCTCCACACCAGAGAAGGTGGGAGAGACCTCCGGAATAGTCCCACAGGCTGTGGCATGTGCCAGCTTTTGGAGATCTCTCCAGGCACTGCAGCTTCTTTGCCCTGCACCCAGAGACTTACCGTGTCAAGGGCTGTGAAGGTTTCTCCTCCCGTTCATTCTCAGCATCCTCCCAGCCCAGACTGCCTCTAAGCTCTCTCTGCCTCGCTCCTCTCCCCTCGGTGCCTGCAGGCAGTGCCCCCAGCCCTGCTCCTGGGCAGAGCTGTCTCTCTGCAGCGCTGCCCGCTTGCCAGGAGCTCCCTCCATCCCAGGAGCCCAGCCCAGCTCAGCAGCAGAGGACCAGCCCAAGGCACCACTTGCTCTGCCCCCTCGGGGCTCCCTCCACGTGTCCCTGCGCCTCCAGGGAACCTGCTGGGAACAGCCTGAAGCCATCACTCATGGTCCCTCCCTCAGCTGCGGAGAGACACTTCTTTCCAGCAGGGGCATTTCTCCCATCTGAAGAAGAGTCAGCTCCAGGAATCACCTTTTCATTGGCCCATCTGTAGACAGGACACCCGGACAGGGACAGGGAAGGACCTCATTTAGCAGTGCCGAGGGAAGGGATTCAGCCCCCATTCCATGGTTGTGGCCCTGGGGCTAGAAGTGGGCTCAGCTGCCCCCCACGCACAGCACAAGCCCACAGGAGGTGGGATTCCTCTGGCCTCAGCTCAGGTGTGCACACAGCAGACACCTGCATGTCAGCTCCTTCTCTCAGCTCCCTGCTAATTAATGGAGATGGAGGCCAGGGCTGACGTGGTCACATGCAAAGACCTGGGGACATTTGGAGTGCCAGAGGTGGTCCAAGATACCTGGAGCTAGCTGCAAGCTCTAGTGGAGCAATGCTGAGAGACAGGGCAGCATCTGGGGGCATCTTCTTGGAGGCTGGAGGTGAATCTCTTTGGCCAGTGGAAATGGCATCAGATGCCCACATTTAGGATGATGGAGCCTGTCTCTCTTCTTTATGTTCTGGGCAGCCTACGCAGGGATTCATCTGATGGAGTCATGTACCACAGGGAGAGCTCAGTTCCTCTCTGTCTTTCCCATCCGCCAGGTTGACTAGATCTCCATTGGCTCTAATGGCGGTGGTGTCCTGAACGTTCTCGCATTGCCCAATCCACTTCAGGGCAGTTATTCCATGTAAGGCCAGTTACAGGCCTGTAATGGTAGGTGAGGTGCCAAGGCTCTCACACACAGCGACATGCAGTTGGCAGGGACAGCGATGGTCCTACACAGGAAAGCCATCCCCATGCAGAGCGAGGGTGTGACAGACACCCAGGCAGCATTGCGACAGATCCAGGGCCTTTGGGCCAGAAACTGATTGCCACCCCTGCAGCGTGGCAAGGTCCGTCCCTTCTCTCTCCAGTAGAGGTAGGGCACTCCATGGATAGGAAGCCCATCACACCAGGGCCACTATGCGTGTGTCTACACCTTCAGACTTCTGGTTTTTCTCTCCACCAACCTTCACTCACCCCCTGGAGAACACAGTCAAGGACCAGACCAACAGTTGTCACAGTGGGCCTGTCAGGAGCACCTTGTCATTCCTGGAGATCAGCTTCACCTCCACCAAAGGCCCTCGGGGACAGCAGAGACCCCACCGACAGCAAACCCATGTCTTGCCAGGGCTGCCCTTCCCAGCCCTGGTCCTCTCTGCCCTTGGGGACAGCAGGGTTTGCTCACTCTCTTGGCACCCAGGTTCAGCTTTCTGTTTCCACCTGCTCTCCACCCCGGCATGTCTCTGCTGTGAAGCAAAGCCTTTGCACACACAGGGGCTTGGACACTTGGTCCCAGGTTTGCCTAAGACAAGTGAGAGCTTGGACTGGGGCTGCACCTGCAGTGCTACAGCCCAAATGTGCACTGATGCCCTCAGCCAGGGGCACAGCCACGACGAGCTGGAGCCAGATGGGCCAGCAAATGTAATGCAAACCTGGATCTGACACTTGCAAGCAGGTGAGAGCTGGCCAATGAACTGAAGGTCATTGTAAGCCTTGGTTGTCCTGACACTGAAACAGTGGGGTCCCAGCTCCCAAGGGATATGAGGAAGGAGAATTGAAGGCTTTAGATGCCGGACATCAACGGAGCAGAGTTTGGCCTATTCTGGGGAGTTCTGGTGCGGTCTCGTGGTCAGCAGCATTGAAGGGCAGCAGAGCTCAGTACAGCTGGTCTTCAAGGACAGCATCCTCCAAGCACAGAAATGGTCTCTATCAAAACTCAGTTGAAACTTGGATGTAAATTCAAGGGCACCATAATGAGCTGTTACTACTTCAGGGACAGTTCAAGAAGAAGCAAAGATAATATGGGATCATTCCTAAATCTAGTAAGAGTAGGCATGGATAGATCTGAGATATTTGATGTGCTCTTATCACCAGCAAGGTCTCCCAGGCCTTTGCGCCTCAAGGCAGGACTCTAGAGGAAAACAGCCTTCAGTGGACAGGAATCAAATCAGTAGCTACTTGAGCAAACTCAAAGTGAAAAGGGACAGGATGTAGAAATCTGTAATTACATCGAGGGAGAGAAAGTGTCATCAGCTTGCTGGTCCATGTCCATGGTCTGTGAAAAAATACTGAGAATTTACAGACCAGTGTCAAAGCTGTCAAGATGAAGCCTTCTTAAACACTTATTACACCGAGGTCGTTTCTGCATATGTTTCAACTTCTGCCTAACATCTTCCTTCAGGGGTTGATGCACTTGCCCACACCGAGGTGGCCACCAAGATTCCCAGGGGTAGCTGAAGGCCCCACGTGGTACTGGGAAATGTTACCCAGGGCTGACAGGAGCCTTTCTGGAGCAGGAGCTGTGGACAGGCAGGGTACGCCAAAGTATCTCAGTTGAGACAACTCCTTTTTCTCCCTTGAGTAGGAAGGGAAGCCTGGACAATTGCCCCCAAGGTGTCCAGCACTGGAGGAGAATGAGAAATGAGTGGGTCTAGGTGCTGCAGAGTCTACTTGAAGATGCTCCTGTAACCCCGCTATGTTGGGACTAGTGCAGATTTGGCTCTTCAAAAGAGAGCATTCCATTCACTTTGCCTCTTTGCTTCCCTCTGTGCATTAAGGGAGCTCATGACTTCAGCGTGTGACTCACTGTGAGTGAGTGTGGAGAAACAGAGTCTGGGGCAGGGAGTGCTTTGGGGGTTGTTGGGGTCTGTGCTTGACACAAATGTGTTTTCTAAGGCCATGCAGTGTGGGAATTGGACTTCAGAGGAGGTAAGGTGGACTTAATATACAGCAGAGGAGAGTGGTTTATTTTTTATTGAACCGTGCCTTCATTTGGTTTTGTTTGCTGGAATTAAGAAACATCCTTCTGTGTCTGCGTGCAGCTCGTTCTCCAAGCAAAGCGGGTGGGAGTTGGTGCCAATGGGCTGAAACACGCAGCTACGGACTGTAGTGGAGAAAGCTCAGGTTTGAACAAAGGTGCTGTAAGTCCCAGGGGGCTGATGGGAGAAATGGTGGGGTTGGAGGTAGGGACAAAGACTGCCAGTCTGACATACAGGGCCTTGACTTCCCTACATCTTCAGCCTCCGTTAGGAGATGCTGAGGATCAATATCAGTTGGAGTTTTCTGGTACCACTGAATGTGTAAGCAGAAAAAGAAGAAAGGGAAAAAGAAGAAATGGTTTCTTACTGATATTTAGTATTGAAAACTTTTCACTTTGACTACACTCCTGAAACCTCTCACATTAACCACACAAGAACAGAGGAATGAAGGAAAGTTATGCCCAGAGACTTGGCTGGGTAGGGCATTTTGCATGTTAATGAGCCCTCTGGTGCCAAGTTCCTGAACTGCAGATACTGAAAGAAGACTGAACTGGCCTCTGGAGAAGGAAAAGTCAGCAGCACGTCTCCAAGTTTCTGCAGGTGTTATTTAGTCCCCCTGAGGGCCATCACTGAAGAGATCATGGAGGGAATGAGATGACAGGTGACTGTCTCTGGGGGCCGATGAAGCAGGAACGCAGAGGCACTGCTTACAGGTTGAAGATCAGATGTGCAGGCAACTGTGAAAGGCCTTGATGTGTTTCATCAAGCAGATGCTCAAGCGCTGACCCCTATGCCCTAGGAATGGGGATCCGTTCCCTCCTGCGATGCTCAGGGCTCTTCCAGGGAGCAGGGAGATGTGGGGGTGCGATGCCGAGTGCAGGGCTGCAGTAGGACTCCTCCCAGGCTGTGTGGAGGGTGGGTGAGGAGGCAAGGAAGTGCTGGGGCTGTGAGGAACTGGTGTCCTCTCAGGGGCTAGAGTGGAAGAGACAGCAGCCATAGTCGAAAGGACAAGGATTTCAGTTCTGTTGGGGGGTCCCAGCCCCCACAAAGGGGCCATCCCCTCCACAGCCTGTCCTACACTGTTCTGTGCCTGTGCCTCTTTCTCTGCAGATTTTAACCACCAGCCCTGCTTCCCCACCTCACTCTCACCCCATCATGTCCCAAGCTTTACTGATGACTTTCTGTCCTCATTGACTCATTCTTCAAACACAAAGCTGTGGTTTTCTGAGGTTCTGCAATGGCTGTGAGTTCTCCACAAACTGTGCAGCTTTTTCCAAAGCCCTGCTAATGCTCCTGAATCAACCAAAATGTGATGGGACATCAGCCCAGGAGGTTTGTGCGTTCTCCAGGCTCATGGATGTTTGCCTGAGGCCCATCCAAGCATGGGCAGTGAAGGAAGAAAAGAGATCAAGGTCAGCTCATTGGGCACTACTGAGCACATTCCCCCCCAGCAGTGGGCATTCCCCTTCTGCCAGGCTGAGCCATGCGCACAGGGTGGAAATGTCTCTATCATCCCTGTTTGTACAAGAAGGGCCTTTCTTCCTGCCATATTCCCAGGACAATCCTCCTCTTCTTCCTCCCCCACCTGCAGGCATCAACTGCTATCCATTGCTGGCCTCAGGCATGGTTGTAAGGATTTGCTAAAGCCATCAGCCATCCCCTTGCTTCTCCCGGACATCCCCCGACCCTCTCTCCCAGACCTACCCATGGCCAATCACTGCTGCCCAGGGCCTCTCGCTCTTCAGACGAGGCCTTGAGCTTCTTGGTTCTTCCTGGTGCTCATTATAAACTTCCTCGCTCGCTCCAGAGCTCATGGTGAGCTTTCTTGTCCACAACAGGGCCTTTTTGACCATCTCTTATGAAACCGTTTTCTGTTTATGATCGTCTGTGCAGAAAGAGCAGTCACAGAAAAGCACCAAATGGATCAAAACGGATGCTGCGTGAAATGCCATAAAAACCTGCTGAGTTCCCCCCGCGGCTGTGTCTTTCTGGCAAGGAGTCTGTCCTGAGAAGGGGATCCAGCCTCTGCCACTCTCTGGAGAGGCAACCCAGCAGCGTCCATGCCACCTGGGGAGAAAAAGGGTGACTTGTGCAAGACCGCCCTTCATCTGAACCACTTCGATATGTACTTGGGCATGGGGTATCACGCCTTAGAGTGCAAACACCGATCTGATGGGCACTGCCCAGAAGGGCACCCACAGATGCAGACTGCTATGTTGCAGGTGTTTATATTTAGGCAGATTAAACTTTTTAAAAATTTTTTCTTAATTTTTCTAAAATACTGATACCCTTCGGGAAATCACACAGACACTTGAAGGATTATTGATGCATTTTAACATGATTATGGACAAAAGGCCCACCAACTTTGCATGTAATGGGATGCCACAGGCCAAGATTGGATGGTTTGAGCTGACATGCAGGTGTCTGCTGTGTGCACACCTGAGCTGAGGCCAGAGGAATCCCACCTCCTGTGGGCTTCTGCTGTGCATGGGGGGCAGCTGAGCCCACTTCTAGCCCCAGGGCCACAAGCATGGAATGGGGGCTGAATCCCTTCCCTGGGCACTGCTAAATGAGGTCCTTCCCTGTCCCTGTCTGGGTGTCCTGTCTACAGATGGGCCAATGAAAAGGTGATTCCTGGAGCTGACTCTTCTTCAGATGGGAGAAATGCCCCTGCTGGAAAGAAGTGTCTCTCCGCAGCTGAGGGAGGGACCATGAGTGATGGCTTCAGGCTGTTCCCAGCAGGTTCCCTGGAGGCGCAGGGACACGTGGAGGGAGCCCCGAGGGGGCAGAGCAAGTGGTGCCTTGGGCTGGTCCTCTGCTGCTGAGCTGGGCTGGGCTCCTGGGATGGAGGGAGCTCCTGGCAAGCGGGCAGCGCTGCAGAGAGACAGCTCTGCCCAGGAGCAGCTCCTCTGCAAAGCGCAGCAGGGCTGGGGGCACTGCCTGCAGGCATCGAGGGGAGAGGAGCGAGGCAGAGAGAGGTTAGAGGCAGTCAGGGCTGGGAGGGTGCTGAGAATGAACGGGAGGAGAAACCTTCACAGCCCTTGACACGGTAAGTCTCCGGGTGCAGGGCAAAGAAGCTGCAGTGCCTGGAGAGATCTCCAAAAGCTGGCACATGCCACAGCCTATGGGACATTTTTGGAGGTCTCTCCCACCTTCTCTGGTGTGGAGGAGGAGAACATGGTGCAGAGTAGAGTTTCCCTGCTGCACGGTCAGAGGGAGAGGGCATGAGGGCTGCCTTCTGCTGGGGGGGACTGCAGGGGTGTGCAGGCAGGGGTGCCCAGGGCTGTCCTTGCGAGCAGGGTCCTGCACCCCAGGGGCTGTGTGCTGGGGCAGGGACTCTGCCGCCTGCCAGGGTCAGCACTCAGCCTGCCCGGGGAGCTCCCCACGGCGCTGTGGGGAGAAGCTGTGGGTGGAAGGAGCGAGCCCCAGCAGGGCAGGGTCCTTCTGCTGTCGAGAGGGTGCTGCCTGGGTCAGGTTTGCTCACAGCTCCAGCTCAGCCCCGGGCATTTCTGAGGGGACTTTTCAAGATGGAGTTCCCTGAAAGGGAAGGTGTCTGTCTTTGAGGTTTCTCCTCTTGGTTGGCTGGGTGGGCAGTGGGACATTTCCAAGGGCACTTTTCAATTGGAAGGTCAAAGGAGGGATGACTGTTTGGATAAGGAGCTTTCCTGAGTCTGTGTGTTCAGTTTCTGGCTCTGGGGGCTACAGATAGCACCAGCATCCCCTTTCCAGTCTCATCGGGGTTGCGGGACCTGCTCTTTACCCCCTGCGCACACGGAGAGGCTGCAGGGCAGCGCTGGGCACCCAGGGGCTGAGATGGGGTCTGTGAGCACTGGCAGGGAAGAGCCGTGGGGCCAGAGCAAGAGCTCCTGGCAGGGACAGCTCCAGGCAGGAGAGATGGGCAGCAAAGGAAGGACCTGCTAATGGAAGCCCTGTTGCAGGGGAGATGTGGGCACCTCCCGGCCACCCCTGCAGTGCAGATGCCTTCCCTCAGCAACCCCCTTCATCTCTGCCACCCAGCACAGCCCTCGGCCCTCCCGGCCATGGGGTCTAGGCTGGGAGTCACCTCTCTGTCCAGCAGACCAGCAGAAGAGGCCAAGGGCATCCCTCCTGCCACGTCCCCAGTTCCCACTGACCAGCAATGGGGCTGAGGGCAACTGTCCTGCATTATCACTGCCTGGGAGGTGGCTGCACAGCTGGGTGAGGGGAACGCTGTCCTGAGTGCCCGGCTGCCTCGGCCCTTGCCTCGCTCAGCCAGACCCTCACTGTCTTTTTCCTTCTTTCTCCCTGTGCCTGTTTTAAAGTTATCTTGTTCTTGCTGCCAGACTGCCTGGGGATGGGAATTTCAGCTGCAGAGTCACACCCTGATCTTGTTCGTCCATTCATGCGGACGTGTCGATGGGAACAAGTGTCCCAGCTTTCCTCTAACCCGAGGGGCTGTGGGCAACGCAGCCTGTGGGGCTGGGGAGTGAGTCAATTGTCTCTTCCTGAGCTGCCAACATTCGGACACTTGGCTATCTCCTTGGGGTGTCCTTCCAAGCTGTGAGCTGCCTTCCAGCATGCAAAGCTGTCCCATAGCACCCTTGTGTTCTCTGAAAGCCCCACGGAGAAACATAGAGACTCTCTGGCTGAGGAGATGCTATGGGGTTGGTGAAATGAGCCACGAGTGTCCTGGGCTAGAAGTGGGGTGCTGAGACCTTGAGGAAGGGTGAGACATTTCGTGCTCTGCACTGGATCCCTCTGCTCTCAGCAGTGTCTGGCTGCATAACAGAACATAAGAATGTGATCGCCCTCCATCTCAGGAAGGTGCAAGCCCAAGGCAGCTGGGAACAAGACCGGGGACAGACCAGCTCCCCTCACTGCGCTCTGAGCCACAGGCAATCCTCTTGCCTCGCAGGACTCACTCTGTTCTCCTGGAGTGCAGCAGAAATGCTGAGGGTTCCTGACATCCAAGAACACTCCCCAGGGGAGATGGGGGGAGCTGTCAAAACCCCCAAGCCTCTCACAGTGCCTTCTGCCACCTCAGTTCCTCAGCACGGGGAGTGCAGGTGCTGACAGGCCCTTCTGCGTTAGGAGCGGTTCCATCTGACCAAGTCAAACGCCAGCACTGGCCCCTGCCCCCACCCTTCCCAGGAACCCACTGCTGCAGAGCAGGGCTGACTCCTCGGCAGCCAGCGGGCAGAGGCCCTGCTCCTCACGCCACATTCAGCCAGCACCCACCAGAGCTCCAGCCCCGCAGCTGAGGAAGGATTCCTGGAAAATGCAAAGGGGGGTGTGCAGCAGGGGCAGGGGCTGTGGGAAATGGCTTGGATTTTGCTCAGAGAAGTCTCCCCTAACTTCTCACTGCCTTTTCCTCCTTGGACAGGTTCACGTGCCCAGAGGGACCAAATGTCCAATGGCAGCTCCATCACCCACTTCCTCCTCCTGGCCTTCGCAGACACGCGGGAGCTGCAGCTCTTGCACTTCTGGCTCTTCCTGGGCATCTACCTGGCTGCCCTGCTGGGCAACGGCCTCATCATCACCGCCATAGCCTGCGACCACCGCCTGCACACCCCCATGTACTTCTTTCTCCTCAACCTCTCCCTCCTCGACCTGGGCTCCATCTCCACCACTCTCCCCAAAGCCATGGCCAATTCCCTCTGGGACACCAGGGTCATCTCCTATTCAGGATGTGCTGCACAGCTCTTTCTTTTAGCCTGTTTCATTTTAGCAGAGTATTTTCTCCTCACTGTCATGGCCTACGACCGCTACGTTGCCATCTGCCAACCCCTGCACTACGGGACCCTCCTGGGCAGCAGAGCTTGTGTCCACATGGCAGCAGCTGCCTGGGCCAGTGGGTTTCTCACTGCTCTCCTGCACACGGCCAATACATTTTCACTACCCCTCTGCCACGGCAATGCTGTGGACCAGTTCTTCTGTGAAATCCCCCCACTCCTCAAGCTCTCCTGCTTAGATGCCTACCTCAGGGAGGTTGGGCTCATCACATTTAGTGCTTTTCAATTTTTGGGGTGTTTTCTTTTCATTGTGGTGTCCTACGTGCAGATCTTCAGGGCCGTGCTGAGGATCCCCTCTGAGCAGGGACGGCACAAAGCCTTTTCCACGTGCCTCCCTCACCTGGCCGTGGTCTCCCTCTTTGTCACCACCATCATGTTTGCCCACATGAAGCCCCTCTCAATCTCCTCCTCATCTCTAGATCTGGTTGTGGCAGTGCTGTACTCAGTGGTGCCTCCAGCATTGAACCCCCTCATCTACAGCATGAGGAACAAGGAGCTCAAGGACACCGTGCGGAAACTATTTGAAGACAAACTACTGCAGCGTCAATAAGGTGTCCATCATCCTCAGGAAAAGCTCGGATGTTCTTTGGATCATATGTGTCTTGTTTTTCTCTTTGTTTCTTATACTTCAGATATTACTTCCACTTCAATAATATTAGTCTTATCCACCCTCACCAGTGTTTTCTGACCTGAAAGACCTCATGTACATATGGAGCCAGGCTCCCTGTGCAGGTGAAGGAGCTGGGAATAAAGAATGCAGCAGAAAATGATTTGTCTCTGTTCCCATCTCTTACATCTGCTCTGGAGCTGGGGGTGCAGCCCCAGCACACAGGAGGGCTCAAGGAGCCACGAGCCCCCCTGCCACATGGAGGAGCAGATACTTGTGGACCTCGGGGCTGCCCCTCGCTGCCTCAGTGGACACATCCTTGCTGCCACCTTCACATGGGGCTGCTGCTTCCCTGGAGCCATGGCCATGGACGACAGCAGGACCTGGTCTTTCCAGAGCAGCACTGCCAGTTCAGGGCCCTGTGGAGAGCACGGGGTGGGAACCAAGACAAGCTGGCCAGGCCAGCATGGACATGCTCGCCTGGGGCAAGGGACATCCAGGGAGAAGAGCAAGGGAGCATTTCTGTGCTGCAGGGAGGAATCCCTGAGAAAGAGAAAGGTCTTTCTGCAGGCACCCACTCGGGGCAGGCTGCTCTGTCCCCTGACCAGGACTCTGGTGCTGGCCTGGGGAGAGGGGCTGGCACGGAGCTCCAGAGGCAGCCTGGGCTGGGGATCTCCTGCACCCAAGACCAGGAGCTCTTCGGTTTCACTGACCTCCATTTCCTCATGGCATGGGGAGCCTCCAGGCCTGGGGCTGATGGGGAGGCTGAGACCCCTCTCTGCCCCCCAGGAGCTGCTGTGCCCCTCAGAGGGGCTGGGGCCGTGGGGTGAGTGCCCAGAGCTCTGCAGCACCCTGCGGTGGGCACTGCCGTGGGACCAGCCCAGGCTGGGCTGCTCTGCGGGGCTGGGCTGGGGAGAGGGCAGGGGAGATGGGAAGTGCTGGGAAAGGTCCGGGCTGGGCTGGGAAGTGCCCAGGAGAGGACAACGCTGATGTTAGCTGAGCTGTGTGACCATGCAGGGCAGGGACATGCTCCAGTGGGTGTGTGGTGCAGAGCCCGGTCTACTGGCAGGGAACTGAGACAGGCGGGTGCAGGAGAGAGGAGGCTGCTCTGTGCCCTTGGTGGCAAGGACAGAGCGAGAAGGTGCCCCAGGGCATTTATCACACCCCCACCCCAGCCTCTTCCCTTGGCCATTTCCAGCACTGGCCACTCATCCCAGTTTAGGGGTGGTTTTGCTCTGTGGCCACCTCCTCCCTCCTGTTGGTCTTGGTACCTGGGTTGGGGGAAGAGCCAGCCCTGCCCCAGGCTCTCTTCTTGCCCAGACCTTGGCAGAGCCCAGAGTGGGGCTCTCTGCAAAGCCTTGTGTGGGCCACGGCTGGGGCTGGGCACTGGTGGGCTGCAAAAGGAGGAGGGCTGGTGGGGATGGACCCTGAGGTCTGGCACAGGGACTTGTGGTGGGGAGCGTTTCCCCACCCCAAACGTACCCTGTGCTGTGCTGTGTCTGCTGAGGGGGATGTGGGGGCATGTGCTGGGCAGTGGGGCTGCACTGGCTCAGGCACAGGTGGGAGCTCCAGCACAGCCATCAGGAGGTGGAAGCAAGGACAGGCTGTGCAGGGGGGATTCAGGAACATGACCTGAGCATGCGGGGATGTGTTTAGGAAAGCCAGAGCTCACCTGGAGCTGATGGGGGCTGCAGGCAACACCAAGAGCAAAATGAAAGGTTCAGTCACTGGGCTTGCAGTAAAAGGCTTGTCGTGGTTTAACCTGGCAGGCAGCCAATACCACGCAGCCGCTCACTCACTCCCCCCCAGTGGGACGGGGAGCAAATCGGAAGGGTAAAAGTGAGAAAAACTCGTGGGTTGAGATAAAGACAGTTTAATAGAACAGAAAAGGGAAATAATAATAATAATAATAATAATAATAATAATAATAATAATAACAACAACAACAATAATAACGACGATGATGATGATAGAATATACAAAAATGAGTGACGCACAATGCAATTGCTCACCACCCGCGCTGACCGATAACCAAGTAGCGATTGGTACTTCCTGGATCACGCCTACCGTTCATATACTGAGCATGACGTCACATGGTATGGAATACCCCATTGGCCAGCTGGGCTGGCTGTCCTGATTATGTTCCCTCCCATCTTGTGTACCTAGCTCAGTCAGTAGGCAGGGGAGCTGTCCTTGGGCTAGGAGGGCACTTAGCAACAACTGAAAACATCAGTGTGTTATCAACATTCTCCTCATACTAAATCCAAAACACAGCACTAGGAAGAAATTTAACCCTATCCCAGCCAAAACCAGGACAGTATCCACTCCTTATTCTATACCATTTACGTCATGCTTAGGTCTCACATCTTTTTTTAATACATTTCAATTAACCACCCTATCTTTCTTTTTATATATACACATATATATATATGCACGCACAGATATCATTCCCTTAGCCTATTTTCCATCCCTCTAAAATGTCCATTGAGTCCATTTAGTCCATGACTTTGGGCTCCATCTGTCATAACAGTCTTTCAGGGCCGGAGAGATGGTGTGTGGTGTTGGGCTGTTGCATCCTGAAGCCAGTTCTCATTTCGGTACTGCTGCGCTCGTCCAGTTCTATCATCGTTGCACTTTGCTCGGTTTCATCAGAGTTAGCTCATTCTTCATTAATCTGGGTGATTTTTACTGCTACACCATTGATAGCAACCATAGAAATAATGATATACAATATCATATAACAATTGACATCATGCAATTCAGTTCATTGGCTATTTTCACCCAAAATCAAATCCCCTTGAGGTACACACTGGACTTGCCCATCCTTTTGCATCACCCACCAAGTGTACCCAGGTCCTTGAGCAAAAGCAATCCCATGGATGGGTTTTCCCTTGCCAGAGGCAGGAGTAACCCAGACTGTCTTCCCCAGCATATTTCTTATGTGCACGACTGGGACTTTATCCCCATCTACAGTACGTAAAAGTCTTGATTGGGCAGGGCCAGCTCGATTAACAGACCCCCTAGTGTTGACTAACCAGGTGGCTTTTGCTAAATGTGTGTCCCAATGCTTGAATGTCCCACCACCCATTGCCCTCAGTGTTGTCTTTAGCAGTCCGTTGTATCGTTCGATTTTCCCGGAGGCTGGTGCGTGGTAGGGGATGTGATAGACCCACTCAATGCCGTGCTCTTTGGCCCAGGTGTCTATGAGGGTGTTTCGGAAATGAGTCCCGTTGTCTGACTCAATTCTTTCTGGGGTGCCATGTCGCCATAGGACTTGCTTTTCAAGGCCCAGGACGGTGTTCCGGGCAGTGGCATGGGGCACAGGGTATGTCTCCAGCCAGCCGGTGGTTGCTTCCACCATGGTGAGCACATAGCGTTTGCCGTGCCGGGTTTGTGGGAGTGTGATATAATCAATCTGCCAGGCCTCCCCATATTTATACTTCAACCATCGTCCTCCATACCAAAGAGGCTTTACTCGCTTGGCTTGTTTGATTGCAGCGCACGTTTCACATTCATGGATAACCTGTGCAATAGCGTCCATGGTTAAGTCCACCCCTCGATCACGAGCCCATCTATATGTTGCATCTCTTCCTTGATGGCCTGAGGCATCATGGGCCCACCGAGCTATAAATAATTCACCCTTATGTTGCCAGTCCAGATCCACCTGAGCCACTTCCATCTTAGCAGCCTGGTCCACCTGCTGGTTGTTTTGATGTTCTTCAGTGGCCCGACTCTTGGGTACGTGAGCATCTACGTGACGTACTTTTACAGTCAGGTTCTCTACCCAGGCAGCGATATCTTGCCACAATGCGGCAGCCCAGATGGGTTTACCTCTGCGCTGCCAGTTGTTCTGCTTCCACTGCTGCAACCACCCCCACAGGCCATTTGCCACCATCCATGAGTCAGTATAGAGATAAAGTACTGGCCACTTTTCTTGTTCAGCAATGTCCAAGGCCAGCTGGATGGCTTTTACCTCTGCAAACTGGCTCGATTCACCTTCTCCTTCAGCAGTTTCTGCGACTTGTTGTATAGGACTCCATACAGCAGCTTTCCACCTCCGATGCTTTCCCACAAGGCGACAGGACCCATCCGTGAACAGGGCATATTGCTTCTCGTTTTCTGGTAGTTTATTATACAGTGGGGCTTCTTCAGCACGTGTCACCTCCTCCTCTGGGGATATGCCAAAATCTTTGCCCTCTGGCCAGTTCGTGATCACCTCCAAGATTCCTGGGCGACTGGGGTTTCCTATTCAGGCCCGTTGTGTGATCAGTGCGACCCACTTACTCCACGTAGCGTCAGTTGCATGATGTGTAGAGGGGACGCTCCCTTTGAACATCCACCCCAGCACCGGCAGTCGGGGTGCCAGGAGGAGCTGTGCTTCAGTGCCAACCACTTCCGAAGCAGCTCGAATCCCTTCATATGCTGCCAATATCTCCTTCTCAGTTGGAGTGTAGCGGGCCTCGGATCCTCTGTATCCCCGACTCCAGAACCCTAAGGGTCGACCTCGAGTCTCCCCTGGTGCTTTCTGCCAGAGGCTCCAGGTAGGGCCATTCTCCCCGGCTGCGGTGTAGAGCACATTCTTCACATCTTGTCCTGCCCGGACTGGCCCAAGGGCTACTGCATGAACTCTCTCCCGTTTAATTTGTTCAAAGGCTTGTCGTTGCTCAGGGCCCCATCTGAAGTCGTTCTTCTTCCTGGTCACGTGATAGAGAGGGCTTACGATCTGACTGTAATTTGGAATATGCATTCTCCAAAAACCCACAACGCCTAAGAAAGCTTGTGTTTCCTTTTTGCTAGTTGGTGGGGACATGGCTGTTATTTTGTTGATCACATCCGTTGGGATCTGACGACGTCCATCTTGCCATTTTATTCCTAAAAACTGGATCTCCTGTGCAGGTCCCTTGACCTTACTTTGTTTTATGGCAAAACCAGCTTTCAGAAGGATTTGAATTATTCTCTCCCCTTTCTCAAAAACTTCTTCTGCTGTGTTGCCCCATATAATGATGTCATCCATGTATTGCAGATGTTCCGGAGCCTCACCCTGTTCCAGTGCGGTGTGGATCAGTCCATGGCAAATGGTAGGGCTGTGTTTCCACCCCGGGGGCAGTCGGTTCCAGGTGTACTGGACGCCCCTCCAAGTGAAAGCAAACTGTGGCCTGCACTCTGCCGCCAAAGGGATTGAAAAGAACGCATTAGTGATGTCAGTTGTGGCGTACCACTTGGCTGCCTTTGACTCCAGTTCGTATTGGAGTTCTACCATGTCCGGCACGGCAGCACTCAGTGGCGGTGTGACTTCGTTCAGGCCACGATAGTCTACTGTTAGTCTCCACTCTCCATTAGACTTTCGCACTGGCCATATGGGACTGTTAAAGGGTGAGCGAGTCTTGCTGAAACAAAGCCTTTGCACACACGGGGTCGAGGACACTTGGTACCAGGACCCCTTATGGCAAGTCAGAGCTTGCCTGGTTCCACAGCGTGTGTGCTTCAGCCCTGATGTGCAGCAATGCCCTCAGCCAGGGCCACAGACACGGTGAGCTGGAGCCGTTCATGTCAGAGACCGAGCTGTGACACTGATGGAATGAACTGCCAAGGCATGGTGGCAGAGCTCAGTGCAGCTGCTCTTCAAGGACAGCATCCTCCAGGCACAGCAATAGTCCCGATCGAAACTGAGTCTAGACCTGTAAGGCAACTCAAAGGCACCATAAGGAGTGTTGACTCCTTGAGGAAGAGTTAAAGAAGAAACAAAGACACTGTGTGGCCACTGCTGAATTTCATAAGGGATAGAGGAGAGATTCTCCATGTCCTCTCATCCTCCGTCTTCACCAGCAAGGTCTCCCAGGCCTCTGTGACTCGAGGTAGGAATCTGGAGAAGAACAGCCAGCAGTGGATGGGGATCAAGTCGGGGTCACTTGGACTAATGCAATCTTTACCAGTCTCTGGGACAGGAGGGGCGGCATCCCAGGGAGCTGAGCGAGCAGGCTGGTGGCACAGTGAGGCCACTCTCCATCATCTCTGAAAGGTCACGGAGACTGGGAGAACTCCTTGACGCCTGGCAGCACCCAAATGTGGTCTGCACTTTTCAGAAATGGCCAATGCCTGAGCAGTGGAACTAAAGGCTGTGCCCCAGAGCATGTCCACTCAGATCCCACCTCTGGGGGTCTGGAAGAGAAGGTGACTGCATTTACCCAGGGTAGATTGTGCCTGGCTGGCCTCTTTGCCTTCTGTGATGAAAGGACAGGAGTGCTGGACTTTGGGAGAGCGGTGGTGGTCTTTTCCCTGGAAGTCAGCAAGGCATTCAGCAACATCCCCCACGATATTCTTGTGGCCAGGAGAGGATATTATGGTCTGCATGGGTGTATAAGTAGATGGGTAAAAAAGAAGCTGGATGGTTGAGCTTGGCAGGACGCTAGATAAAGGGAGAAACTTCTCAATCATGAGGATAGTCAAACTCTGGAAGCTGTTTCGCAGGGAGCGTGCACCAGCTCTGTCCTGGAATGTGAACAAGATGTGTTTGGATAAAGGCCTGAGTAATCTGGTCTGACCCTGCTTGGAGCAGGAGGTTGGTGGAGTCACCTCCCGAGGTCCCTCTCCAGCCTGAAGGATGCTGTCCTTCCTTCCCCTTCATGGTTTCAGAGTAGAGGAAGCTCTCAGGTTCTCCCTGACCCCAGAAATAATTCACATCAGGTGCAGGGCTGCCTTACAAGTACCCCCAAACAGCCCTGACCACATCTTTGGCATCCCTTTTCATTTGCCCCAACCCACGTTCTTCCTTTTTACTCTCCTAATACCTTACAAAAAGAACAGCCTACCTTGGTAATCCTTTCAGAGCAGGTTTCTCAATAGGTGTCAGCAACCATGTACAGAGTCTGCACATCAGCCAGGCATCAAAGCCACCACCACAAAAATGGAGACGAGGCACTTGACCAGCTCCTTCAAACCAGGAATCGGTATGCCATGCCACCTGAGGTTCCCTGGAACCCTAAGTTTTAAGTGCAGAGAAGTGTGAGTCCTCGTCAGGTATCCTGGCTTGTCTCCTGACCCATGTGGTGCTTCAGGCTGTGGACAGAACCAAACCCAACTCTGTGACTAGGTTAGTTCCATTTCACATGCTGACATGCGGGGCAGATGAAGGGAGCTCACAACTCCAGGCTCTCTGCTGCACCGGTAGGACTTTGGGAACTGGAAGTGCAGGTACTGGTGGTGTAGCACTAATTCAAAAACACCCTTGAGAGCTGCTCTATTTTTCCTTGGCTCCAAAGCTCACCCTGCTCAGATTTTGAAAGAACTACTTCAAACCTCTGCAACCCAAATCTCTACAGCCTTCTCTCATCGAGGGTCTTGTACCCCAGGAAGAGGAAAACTTCCAATTCAGGCATCAACCCATTGCCCAGCCTGCCTGGAGAGCCGGGACAGTTGTGCCACACAACAGCCAGCCTCAGAGGGAAGCTGGAGGTAGTGTGAACTGAAAGGGTTTTGACTCAGATGGGAGCTCAAATCCTGAGCTGGCAGGACAACATTGGCTGCAGTTAGACATATGATACTTGTCACGACTGTGAGCTCAGACCTCGTTGGCAGACGTTCTCACACGCCTCAGTGAGGAGGGCAGGGTGTCGGGGAGGTGGGAGCACGCTTCTGTTTCCCTGATCCCAGGACGGTGCCCAAACCATCCATCCCTTGGCCTCTGGCATCCCATTACATGCAAAGCTGGTGGGCCTTTTGTCCATAATCATGTTAAAATGCATCAATAATCCTTCAAGTGTCTGTGTGATTTCCCGAAGGGTATCAGTATTTTAGAAAAATAAATACCAATTTCAAAAGGGTTAATCTGCCTGAATATAAACACCTGCAACATAGCAGTCTGCATCTGTGGGTGCTCTTCTGGGCAGTGCCCATCAGATCGGTGTTTGCACTCTAAGGCATGATACCCCATGCCCAAGTACATATTGAAGTGGTTCAGATGAAGGGCGGTCTTGCACAAGTCACCCTTTTTCTCCCCACGTGGCATGGACGCTGCTGGTTTGCCTCTCCAGAGAGTGGCAGAGGCTGGATCCCCTTCTCAGGACAGACTCCTTGCCAGAAAGGCACAGCCGCGGGGGGAACTCAGCAGGTTTTTATGGCATTTCACACAGCATCCCTTTTGATCCATTTGGTGCTTTTCTGTGACTGCTCTTTCTGCACAGACGATCATAAACAGAAAACGGTTTCATAAGAGATGGTTAAAAAGGCCCTGTTGTGGACAAGAAAGCTCACCATGAGCTCTGGAGCGAGCGAGGAAGTTTATAATGAGCACCAGGAAGAACCAAGAAGCTCAAGGCCTCTTCTGAAGAGCGAGAGGCCCTGGGCAGCAGTGATTGGCCATGGTAGGTCTGGGAGAGAGGGTCAGGGGATGTCCAGGAGAAGCAAGGGGATGGCTGATGGCTTTAGCAAATCCTTACAACCATGCCTGAGCCCAGCAATGGACAGCAGTTGATGTCTGCAGGTGGAGGAGGAAGAAGAGGAGGATTTTCCTGGGAATATGGCAGGAAGAAAGGCCCTTCTTGTACAAACAGGGATGATAGAGACATTTCCACCCTGTGTGCATGGCTCAGCCTGGCAGAAGAGGAATGCCCACTGCTGGGGGGGAATGTGCTCAGCAGTGCCCAATGAGCTGACCTTGATCTGTTTTCTTCCTTCACTCCCCACGCTTGGATGGACCTCAGGCAAACATCCATGAGCCTGGAGAATGCACAAACCTCCTGGGCTGATGTCCCATCACATTTTGGTTGATTGAGGAGCATTAGCAGGGCTTTGGAAGAAGCTGCACAGTTTATGAAGAACTCACAGCCATTGCAGAACCTCAGAAAACCACAGCTTTGTGTTTGAAGAATGAGTCAATGAGGACAGAAAGTCATCAGTAAAGCTTGGGACATGATGGGGTGAGAGTGAGGTGGGGAAGCAGGGCTGGTGGTTAAAATCTGCAGAGAAAGAGGCACAGGCACAGAACAGTGTAGGACAGGCTGTGGAGGGGATGGCCCCTTTGTGGGGGCTGGGACCCCCCAACAGAACTGAAATCCTTCTCCTTTCGACTATGGCTGCTGTCTCTTCCACTGTAGCCCCTGAGAGGACACCAGTTCCTCACAGCCCCAGCACTTCCTTGCCTCCTCACCCACCCTCCACACAGCCTGGGAGGAGTCCTACTGCAGCCCTGCCCTCGGCATCGCACCCCCCACATCTCCCTGCTCCCTGGAAGAGCCCTGAGCATCGCAGGAGGGAACGGATCCCCATTCCTAGGGCATGGGGGTCAGCGCTTGAGCATCTGCTTGATGAAACACATCAAGGCCTTTCACAGTTGCCTGCACATCTGATCTTCAACCTGTAAGCAGTGCCTCTGCGTTCCTGCTTCACCAGCCCCCAGAGACAGTCGCCTTGTCATCTCATTCCCTCCATGATCTCTTCAGTGATGGCCCTCAGGGGGACTAAATAACACCTGCAGAAACTTGGAGACGTGCTGCTGGCTTTTCCTTCTCCAGAGGCCAGTTCAGTCTTCTTTCAGTATCTGCAGTTCAGAACCTTGGCACCAGAGGGCTCATTAACATGCAAAATGCCCTACCCAGCCAAGTCTCTGGGCATAACTTTCCTTCATTCCTCTGTTCTTGTGTGGTTAATGTGAGAGGTTTCAGGAGTGTAGTCAAAGTGAAAAGTTTTCAATACTAAATATCAGTAAGAAACCATTTCTTCTTTTTCCCCTTCTTCTTTTTCTGCTTACACATTCCGTGGTACCAGAAAACTCCAACTGATATTATTACCTCAGCGTAATAAGTGTGTAAGAAGGCTTCATCTTGACAGCTTTGACACTGGTCTGTAAATTCTCATTATTTTTCACAGGCCACGGACATGGACCAGCAAGCTGATGACACTTTCTCTCCCTCGATGTAAATACAGATTTCTACATCCGGTCCCTTTTCACTGGTAACATTTGAGTTTGCTCAAGCAGCTACTGCTTTGATTCCTGTCCACTGAAGGCTGTTTTCCTCTAGAGTCCTGCCTTGAGGCGCAAAGGCCTGGGAGACCTTGCTGGTGATAAAAGCACATGAAATATCTCAGATCTATCCATGCCTACTCTTACTAGATTTAGGAGTGATCCCATATTATCTTTGCTTCTTCTTGAACTGTCCCTGAAGTAGTAACAGCTCATTATGGTGCCCTTGAATTTACATCCAAGTTTCAACTGAGTTTTGATAGAGACCATTTCTGTGCTTGGAGGATGCTGTCCTTGAAGACCAGCTGCACTGAGCTCTGCTGCCCTTCAATGCTGCTGACCACAAGACCGCACCAGAACTCCCCAGAAGAGGCCAAAGTCTGCTCCTCTGATGTCCGGCATCTACAGCCTTCAATTCTCCTTCCTGACTTCCCTTGGGAGCTGGGACCCCACTGTTTCAGTGTCAGGACAACCAAGGCTTACACTGACCTTCAGTCCACTGGCCAGCTCTCACCTGCTTGCAAGTGTCAGATCCAGGTTTGCATTACACTTGTTGGCCGATTTGGCAGCTGTGCTAAGAAGTTCTCCCAAGACACTCCAGAAGCTCCCAGGACTGTTTGCATCCTGCTGTGTTCCCCTTCCAGAAGATGCCAAGGCCATTCAAGTCCCCCATGAGAGCCAGGCTTCTGCAGCCAGAGACTTCCTTGGGGTGCTTAGAAAAGACTATGCCAACTTCCCCACCCTGACTGTGGGTTCCTTATCTCCAACCACGATGTCACCTTTACTGGCCTCTCCTCTGACCCACACTCACAAGGGCTCACCCAACATCTCACTGGACACATAAAGGACCTCCATACGTCCAAACAACTTCTTCTCTTTGAGGGAACCCCACTCCTGAGCCTTCCAGCCTGTCTCTCCTGAAAAGCCTCTACCCATCCATTGCAGCACGCCAAGCTGTGTCACTTGTCCCACCACGCCTTGGCACTTCCTCCATGCATGTCAAAAAGCACAGGCTCCAGCTCGTCCTGGCTGTGCCCCTGGCTGAGGCCATCAGTGCACATTTGGGCTGTAGCACTGCAGGTGCAGCCCCAGGCCAAGCTCTCACTTGTCTTAGGCAAACGTGGGACCAAGTGTCCAAGCACCCGTGTGTGCAAAGGCTTTGCTTCACAGCAGAGACATGCCGGGGTGGAGAGCAGGTGGAAACAGAAAGCTGAACCTGGGTGCCAAGAGAGTGAGCAAACCCTGCTGTCCCCAAGGGCAGAGAGGACCAGGGCTGGGAAGGGCAGCCCTGGCAAGACATGGGTTTGCTGTCGGTGGGGTCTCTGCTGTCCCCGAGGGCCTTTGGTGGAGGTGAAGCTGATCTCCAGGAATGACAAGGTGCTCCTGACCGGCCCACTGTGACAACTGTTGGTCTGGTCCTTGACTGTGTTCTCCAGGGGGTGAGGGAAGGTTGGTGGAGAGAAAAACCAGAAGTCTGAAGGTGTAGGCACACGCGTGGTGACCCTGGTGTGATGGCCTTCCTATCCATGGAGTGCCCTACCTCTACTGGAGAGAGAAGGGACGGACCTTGCCACGCTGCAGGGGTGGCAATCAGTTTCTGGCCCAAAGGCACTGGATCTGTCGCAATGCTGTCTGGGTGTCTGTCACACCCTCGCTCTGCATGGGGATGGCTTTCCTGTGTAGGACCATCGCTGTCCCTGCCAACTGCATGTCGCTGTGTGTGAGAGCCTTGGCACCTCACCTACCATTACAGGCCTGCAACTGGCCTTACATGGAATAACTGCCCTGAAGTTGATTGGGCAATGCGAGAACGTTCAGGACACCACCGCCATTAGAGTCAATGGAGATCTAGTCAACCTGGCGGATGGGAAAGACAGAGAGGAACTGAGCTCTCCCTGTGGCACATGACTCCATCAGATGAATCCCTGCGTAGGCTGCCCAGAACATAAAGAAGAGAGACAGGCTCCATCATCCTAAATGTGGGCATCTGATGCCATTTCCACTTTCCAGAGAGATTCACCTCCAGCCTCCAAGAAGATGCCCCCAGATGCTGCCCTGTCTCTCAGCATTGCTCCACTAGAGCTTGCAGCTAGCTCCAGGTATCTTGGACCACCTCTGGCACTCCAAATGTCCCCAGGTCTTTGCATGTGACCACGTCAGCCCTGGCCTCCATCTCCATTAATTAGCAGGGAGCTGAGAGAAGGAGCTGACATGCAGGTGTCTGCTGTGTGCACACCTGAGCTGAGGCCAGAGGAATCCCACCTCCTGTGGGCTTGTGCTGTGCGTGGGGGGCAGCTGAGCCCACTTCTAGCCCCAGGGCCACAAGCATGGAATGGGGGCTGAATCCCTTCCCTGGGCAGTGCTAAATGAGGTCCTTCCCTGTCCCTGTCTGGGTGTCCTGTCTACAGATGGGCCAATGAAAAGGTGATTCTTGGAGCTGACTCTTCTTCAGATGGGAGAAATGCCCCTGCTGGAAAGAAGTGTCTCTCCACAGCTGAGGGAGGGACCATGAGTGATGGCTTCAGGCTGTTCCCAGCAGGTTCCCTGGAGGCGCAGGGACAAGTGGAGGGAGCCCCGAGGGGGCAGAGCAAGTGGTGCCTTGGGCTGGTCCTGTGCTGCTGAGCTGGGCTGGGCTCCTGGGATGGAGGGAGCTCCTGGCAAGCGGGCAGCGCTGCAGAGAGACAGCTCTGCCCAGGAGCAGCTCCTCTGCAAAGCGCAGCAGGGCTGGGGGCACTGCCTGCAGGCACCGAGGGGAGACCTGCGAGGCTGAGAGAGCTTAAAGGCAGTGGGGAGTGGGAGGATGCTGAGAGCTCACTGGGGGAGAATCTTCACAGCCCTCTACGTGGTACGTCTCTGGGTGCGGGGCAATGCAGCTTCAGTTCCTGGAGGGATCTCCGAAAACTGGTACATCTGACAGTTTATTGGTTCTGTCAGGAGGACTCACTCAGTTTCTGTAATGTAGAGGAGGAGGAGGTGCTCCAGAGCAGGGCTTCCCTGCTGCACGGTCAGAGGGACAGGGCATGAGGGCTGCCTTGTGCTGGGGGGGACTGCAGGGGTGTGCAGGCAGGGGTGCCCAGGGCTGTCCTTGCGAGCAGGGTCCCTGCACCCCAGGGGCTGTGTGCTGGGGCAGGGACTCTGCCGCCTGCCAGGGTCAGCACTCAGCCTGCCCGGGGAGCTCCCCACGGCGCTGTGGGGAGAAGCTGTGGGTGGAAGGAGTGAGCCCCAGCAGGGCAGGGTCCTTCTGCTGTCCAGAGGGTGCTGCCTGGGTCAGCCCTGCTCACATCTTCAGATCACTACAGGACTTTCCCAGAAGACTTTTGAAGAAGCACAGCAAAGCAGGGGCTACCTGAAAAGCAAGTATCCTGTTCTTTCTACCTTGTACTCTGGGTTGCCTGGGTGGGCAATGGGACATAGAAATTAATGTCTCATGTCAAGAGGAGGCACTGGATTTCCAAATCTGTTACTCTTGGAAGTGAATAAAGCAGGGAGTATGAGAAATCAACACACCATGGCTTACAGACAGCAGCAGTACAACTTCTCCAGGCTCATCAGGGTTGGTCTGATGATCCCATCAGAGCCTGCATGGACAGAGAAGACATTGCACAGTGCCCGGCTGCTGGGAGGGGTCTGCAGGGCAGAGCTGAGCACACAGCGGGTGGGATGGGGTCTGTGAGCACCGACAGGGAGGAGAGGTGGGGACAGGGAACCAGCTCTCGGCAGGGACAGCTCCAGGCAGCAGAGACCTGGGCGGGGGTGGGAGGAAGCTGCAAACAAGCACTGGGGTAGGCTCCGTTAAGGCAGCTCTCATTCGGTCCTTCACTGTGGAAGTCTTCTGGGCATTGTCTGCTGGGCAATGAGCTGACTCTCCCTTTAGGACATCCCATCTTCAGGACCCCTGACCCTCTGCTTTGCCTGTCCTGCAGGGCTTGCGAGCTGCCCTCCAGAAAGGCACAGCTCTCCTGTAGGATCCCAGGGAGGGCTGAGCTTTCCCTTGGAGGTCAGTACTCTCCGCTCAGAGTCCTTTGCTTCTCTTGTGAGGGACGGTGTCCTTCTCCATCACAACTCCACCTCTGGGGTGGGAAAGAGAAGAGTGTGCAGATCTGCCCTCTGCAACAGTGCTCCCCTGCTTTCATCAGAGTCCAGTGGTTTGGTTTGTATTTTTTTAATGAGTAATTTGTGTGTGAAGTCATCTTTGAGGCAGCAGAAGGGAAAGAGCAGGGCAGCTGGGTAACAGACTGATGGGCACTGCAGCTCACCTGACTGCACTAAGCCACAGAGAGCTGAGCCCTTTTGCCTCTCCTGTCTCAAGACTCTTCACATTTTCAGTCATAGAAATGAGCATTTCTACCCCTAAAAAGAACACTCAGCAGATGTGATGGTGGACAATAAAAAACAGAGACAAAATTCTTATAAGGTCACGCTAAGCCTCTCTTCTGCAGCCCATGCTCTTGAGAGTCATGAGTGCAGATACTGATCTTTTCCATTAAGGGCGGATGACATCTGACATCCCTTGGGAACATTGGAGCTGTCACAAACCAGCTGCCAGGTACCCACTGCAGCATAGAAAAGCTGGCTCCTTGGCCATGGACAGAGGTCCTGCTCCTCACAGCACACTCAGTCAGCACAAACCAGAGAAGGAAATGCATTTCAATTTTGGGGAGGGGGGGTGAATTTCTATGAAAAAAGGATTGGCTTTGCTTGGAGAAGTCTGTCATACTTTTTCCTTGTCTATTCCAGTTTTGAACAGTACCCCTATGCCAAGAAACAGCAAATGTCCAACGGCAGCTCCATCACCCAGTTCCTCCTCCTGGCCTTCGCAGACACGCGGGAGCTGCAGCTCTTGCACTTCTGGCTCTTCCTGGGCATCTACCTGGCTGCCCTCCTGGGCAACGGCCTCATCATCACCGCCATAGCCTGCGACCACCGCCTGCACACCCCCATGTACTTCTTCCTCCTCAACCTCTCCCTCCTCGACCTGGGCTCCATCTCCACCACTGTTCCCAAAGCCATGGTCAATTCCCTCTGGGACACCAGGGACATCTCCTACGCAGGATGTGCTGCACAGCTCTTTTTCTTTCTCTTCTTGATCACAGCAGAGTATTTTCTTCTCACTGTCATGGCCTACGACCGCTACGTTGCCATCTGCAAACCCCTGCACTACGGGACCCTCCTGGGCAGCAGAGCTTGTGTCCACATGGCAGCAGCTGCCTGGGCCAGTGGGTTTCTCTATGCTCTCCTGCACACGGCCAATACATTTTCGCTACCCCTCTGCCACGGCAATGCTGTGGACCAGTTCTTCTGTGAAATCCCCCAGATCCTCAAGCTCTCCTGCTCACACTCCTACCTCAGGGAGGTTGGGCTTATTGCGGTTAGTGTCTGTTTAGCATTTGGGTGTTTTGTTTTCATTGTGGTGTCCTATGTGGAGATCTTCAGGGCCGTGCTGAGGATCCCCTCTGAGCAGGGACGGCACAAAGCCTTTTCCACGTGCCTCCCTCACCTGGTCGTGGTCTCCCTCTTTATCAGCACTGGCATATTTGCCAACGTGAAGCCCCCCTCCATCTCCTCCCCAGTTGTAAATCTCGTGGTATCATTTCTCTACTCAGTGGTGCCTCCAGCAGTGAACCCCCTCATCTACAGCATGAGGAACCAGGAGCTCAAGGATGCCCTATGGAAACTGGCCCAGTGGACGCTGTTTCACCGACAATAACCTGCCTCCCCTTCTCTGCACATTCCCCAGAGTTTATCTTAGGCCACGAGTCTGCCTTTTTCTCTTGTGATAATCCTTCCTATATATAATTTTCTGGGGTTATACTACTTGTCTTGAGGCTTGATCCTGTTGTGTCTGACTCTTGCCCAACACTGTGTCAGATGTGGCATGGCCAATAGCAGCTCTTCAATAACACGGGGTGTCCCAGGTGCAGTGCCTGAAGGCTGGGCTTTTTCTCAAATTTGCTTCCAAGAAATGTCCAAGGAATTGATCTTTCAAAAAATCTGCTCTCCTTTTGTTCTCAATGTTTTGGGAGTTAAGCTCATGGTACCACTGCGTTCCACTGGACCAAATGGTCTGGATTTAAGAGCTCTCTTCTTGGTGTCCAATGGCAGGGGAGCTGCTTCATAAGCTCCCGTTATCTTCTCAGGTTTCTTCAGGATGATGTCCTGGTTCTGGCTGGGACAGAGTTAACTTTCTTCCCGGTAGCTTGCGGGGGTGTGCTGTGTTGTGGGTTTGGTGTGAAAGGAGCGCTCATGGCCCATTGATGCTTTGGCTGTTGCTGGGTGGTGCTTGCACTGGGGGGAGCACACTCGGGGTGGTGGACCCAGCTGGCCAATGGGGTATTCTATACCATGGGACATCATGCTCAGTATAAAAACCAGGTGTGTGGGGGGCTCGCCCCCCGTTTGTGACACATGGTCGATGGTCTGTGAGCAGTTGCATTGTGCATCGCCTGCTTTGTATATTCTTTTATTGTTGTTGTTCTCATTGTTATTATTACTGCTCTACTTCATTTTATTCCAATTATTAAACTGTTTTTATCTCAACCTGGGAGTTTTCCTGCTTGGGCCCTCCCGATTCTCTCCCCCATCCCACTGGAGGGGGGGTGAGCGAGCGGATGCATGGGGTGTATTTGCTGGCTGGGTTTAAACCACGACAATCCTTTTTGGTGCCCAATGTGGGGCAGCGAAGGGTTGAGATAACAACAAATTAATTAGAGCATATTAAGGAATTTATATCTGTTAACATATTAATTTGTTCTGCACCATGCTCTTGTTTTTACTGTACCTGTTAAAGATTGGAGTTGGGTTTTGTAGTCTGGTGTGCTCTGCAATGATTGATGATGTTTTGCTGTGTGTGCAGGAAAAGCAAAATGGGGAATTCATTCACACTTCCCATTGGCCAGCAGATGTTTAGCCACTGCCAGGAAAGCATCATGTGTGTCAGTTACTTGGGAAGACAAATGCCATGACCACAAATGTCCCCCCTTCCTCCGTCTTTCCTTGTGGTTCTTTTGTTGACCATGACATCATTTGGTACAGAATATTGCTTTGGTCCGTTGGGGTCAGCTTTCCCAGCTGTGCCTCTGCCAACCTCTTGCGTACCCCCAGCCTACTTGCAGAGGGGGCAGAGTGTGAGAAGGAGGAAACCTTCAGGCTCTGCAGGGACTGCTCAGCAGTAGCCAAAACCCTGGTGTGTTACCAGTGCCGTTTAGTAACAAACCCAAAGCAGATCACCATACGGTCTGCTATGGAGAGAATTAACTGCATCCCAGCCAGACCCAGGACAGAGTTACAGGTCATAGAGTCAGGGTGAGGAATGAACTAAGTCTTGTTTAAATGACCTGAGGAAATCTGTGGATCCCAGACCCTGGCTCTTATGGGGGACTCAGTCTCCCTGGTGTTCACTGGTCAAGTGAGACAGCAGGATGCAAACAGTCCAGGAGGCTTCTTGTGGAGGTTCTGGAAAAGTTCTTAGCACAGCTGCCAAACGGGCCACCCAGTCTGATGTTCACCTGGACCTGGTACTCCCAAAGGAGGAAGAGCTGCTCAGGGATGTGAGGACCAGTGTCTGCCTTGGTAAAGCTCCCAAGAGGCAGTTTGTGGCTGTTGCCTCTGTCATATCATTGGCCACTGCAGAAGAGAGCTTGGCTCCATCATCTCTCCAGGTGGCTGTAGGCTCTTACTAGGTTGCCCCATGCCTCCTTTAGCAGCCTAGAGAGGCCCAGTTCCCTCAGACTCTCCTCCCAGCTCCTGCTTTAGGCCCCTAGCTCCACCTTGGCAGACCTCCTCTGCACCCTCTCCAGTTTCTCCACTTTCCTTTTGAAATGGGAGGCCCACTGGCTCCTATGGCATCGTCCTGGTGCCCAGCCCTTCTCCTCAGGGCACTCCTTAGCTGGCCAGGTCTCCACCCATGCTGCTGCATGGAGTTGTTGTGCAGCTTGTGGGTTGAGATCAAAACAGATAAGAGGCGAAAGAAAAAAGGTAAAACCAAACATAAACCAAAACCAACAGGCACCGCAAAGGCAATCACTTACCCCCTCCCACAAGCAGACTGACACCCAGCAGTCTCCCAGCAACAGACACCTTGAACAACAAAAAACTCCTCCTCCTTCTTCCTCTGTCCCAGCTTTTATTGCTGAGCGTGACATCATGTGGTCTGGAATATCCCTCTGGTCAGTCGGGGTCAGTTGTCCTGGCTGTGTCCCCCCACCAACTTCCCGCCCACCCCCAGCCTACTCACTGGGAGGGAGCAGAGTCAGAAACAGGGAAGCCCTTGGCGCTGTGCAAACACTGTTCAGCAACAGCCAAAACACTGGTGTGTTATCAACACTGGTTTAGGCACAAATGCCAAAGACAGCGCCAGAGAGGACGTTAACCCCATCCCAGCCAGACCAGTACACTTGAACCAGGGGACCAGAAATGGACACAGTAGTGCACTGGTGGTCTAATGAGTGATGACCACGGGGAGACAATCATCTCCCTCTCTTTTTTTCATGAGCTCTTCTTCACACACTCCAGGACACTGCTGGCCTTCTTTGCCTCCAGGTCGCACCGGATCGTGTGGATCGCTGCTGGATCGTGGTTTGCCTTCTGTCCTCCAGCACCACCAGGGAGATCTTAGCCTTTTCTGCAGAGTTGCTCCCCAGCCCCTGCCACTGCAGGGTGCCTCCTCTGGGTCATGGATACAGGTGTTAAACTGCACAGGGCTCAGCAGAGTCCCCTCTGCTGCCCCACAATGCCCCAGTATGTCCCACTGGCCTCCAGGTAGAGCATAGCCCCTTCATCCTGCACTCTCAGCCTCATCATCCAACTGGTGGGCTACCCATCTGTTTGCCTACCCATCCAGACTGGAATGGCCTAACTTGGGTACAAGAATATTGAGGGAAACCATGCCAAAAGTCTTGCTGAAATGGAGGTCAATGACATCCACTCTGCTCCCCTCCTGCACAAATGGAGTTACTTCATCATGAAAGCAATCAGGTTGGCGAGGCATGATTTACCCTTGCACAGTCCACGCTGATGCTCTTCTCTTTCAGGTGCCCAGGAATGTCACCCACGAAGAGCCATTCAATGGCTCACTCCTCACCAAAGTGAGCTTGTGCACCTGTGGTTCCCTGGGTTGCACTTTTGGCCTCTGGCAAAGATGGGTGCAACGTTGGTTTGTCCTCACTCACAAGAGACCTCTACCAATTCCGTGGCCTTTTAAAAGGGGTATGCAAGGAAATATCGATCTTGCCCTGTAACTTCATTACCACTGTTCTGCCTGTTATACGGTGTATTCAGTTTCTCTATTCTTTCCTATATTTTCACCTGTCATGATACAATGGCCATTTCTAAAATCATCTTTTCAGATGAAGACTGTCGAGACCAAGGCCCTTTCCATTATTCTCCACTTTTCTCCTCCCCTTAGTCTTTCTTCATTCCGATACCTCTCACCTATGCAGCTGCTTTGAGCTTCAGGGAGTTAAAAGCTTGCCTGTCCTTCAGTAGTCTCATTGGCTCTTTAGCCAACTCCTTCATTAGGTTCCTGTCTATCTTTTTGTATCTGTCTCTCGAAACCATTTCTGATAAGATTATCCCTTGGAGAGAGGCAGCCTCATTAGAGGCAGCTTGTACTTAGCATATGGTTACAGAGTGTGCTTTATTGTTTATGCAGACTGATCATGCTTTAATTTTCTTTCCTTACAAATAGAAAATATTCTTATGTGGCCTGTGTGCAGCCAGTTCTCTGAGGAGAGCAGGTGGGAGATGGTGCCATGGAGCTGTAACACCCAGCTGCAGAGGTCAGTGGAGAAGGGTGATGCAAGGAAGAGTGATGTAAGTCCCAGATGGCCAAGGAGAGAAATGGTGAGGTTTGGGAGGTGAGGAGCAAAGTTCTCCACACAGAGTCAGACCTCAAGGGACTGCTTCTCCTGCCTGTCCAGACCTCCTGAGGAGACACCCTGGATCACTATCACTTGGAGAATGCTTCTATCACCTCTTCCATAAATTGAAAAGATCATTTTTATTAGATGCACTTTGAAATCTTCCTTCTTAACTACTGTATGAAACCTCTCTAATTAGTTGTACAAGCCTGGAAGATCTGAAGAAAATTACATGGCTCGTTAGGGCTTTCTGTATGTTAATGATTCCCACTGTGTATTTGGTGCTGAGTCCATGAACCTCAGCTACTGAGAGAAGATTGAAGAAACTGCTCAAGAAGTCAGAAGTAAAACTCAAAGTACCTTGAAGCATTAATGGGTCCCACTGAGGACCATTACTGACAAAGCCTCCCCGTGGCCTTGTTAGAGCAGATCATTGGAGGCCATGATTGCAGGTAGGCAAAGGCACTGTGCAGGTGGCTGTAATGCTGAGAAAACCCTTGGTTTATTTTGTGAAGCAGAAAGGCCAAGCCCTCACCCCCAGGCCCTGGGAAGGCAGATCCTGTCCCTCATGCGTGGCTTAGGGCTCTTCTTGGGGGCAGCTGGATGTGAGGGTGAGCAATGCCAAGGGTAGGAAAATTCTATGGTACCTCCTGGCCTCCCAAAGAAGGGGCAAGAAGGAAGAAATGAAGTGCAGAGCCTCAAAAGAAAGTTCCTCCTTGTAGGCCTTGGTGGCAGAGGCAACTGCCTTAGCCAAGGGGACAAAGACATCGGTTTTGATGGGCCTGTCAGTCTTGCCAGAGGTCTAGGCCATCTCTACTGCAGGCTGTCCTACACTGTCCCATGCCTGCACCTCTTGCCCTTCAGGCTGTAGACACCCATCTTGCTTTCCCACCTAGCTCTCACCCCAGCATTTCTAGACCTTCACTCATGTCTACTGCAGGCTGTCCTACACTGTCCCATGCCTGCACCTCTTGCCCTTCAGGCTGTAGACACCCATCTTGCTTTCCCACCTAGCTCTCACCCCAGCATTTCTAGACCTTCACTCATGTCTCTCCACCCTCACTGGCTTTTCCTTGAAACACAAAGCCATGGGCTGATCCAGACTCCCTCTGGGTGACCTCTTACAACCACAAGGCTACCCTTTGAGTGAGAGTTCTTTTTCCTCCCCTCCAGTCTGAACCTTCCAAGCTGTGCTTTGTGGAGGTTTCCTTCTCTTCCCACTACCAAGAAAAGCTCCATCACCTCTGAAACCAGCCTTCAAACGCTTGCAGGCTACTACTGTGGTGCCCTGAGCCTCTACTTCACCAGGCTAAAGAAGCCCAGGACCTTCAGCCTCTCTACACAGGCCCCAAACTCCATCCTGGCAGATCTCCTCTGGACCCTCTCCAGTTCCTCCCAATTCCTCCAGACCAGGGAGCCCCAAAGCCAGACACCGATAATATAGATGTGACCACACCAGTGCTGAGTCAAGGGGGATGATAACTCCCTTGTCTGGGTGGCCACGCACCCCCTAAAGCAGCCCCATATGCACAGCCCCGTATGCAGGTGGCCTTATACCCGGTGAGTGTGTACCACTGGCTCATATGGCATCCCTTGGAACGGCCAGGCCCTTCTCCTCAGGGTCACTCCTGAGCTGCTCAGGTCCCAGCCTGCCCTCATCTATGGGTTTACTCTGCCCCCAGTAAAGGACTGACCACTTCTACCTGTAAAACTTCATCAGGTTTCTATTGCCAAACCCCAGAGTTACTCAAGTCCCCCTGGAGCGAAGCTCTGTTTGGACAGCTGTTAATGTGTGGGTACAGATGGCCCACCAGATTTGTGGTGCCTCTGACAAGAGAACAGCACGAGGAACTGCAGGACACTACAGATAACAGAAGGAGGTCCTAGTCTAATGGAATTGCTGACCAAGGTAGGAACTGCCCTGGTGACAAGCTCAGAAACACCAAATGAGGGTACAAAGAAAACCAAACTAGGGCCAGGGAGGGAAGGGTAAACAGAGACGTGCTGTTTGCATGGGAGGGTACAAGGATGGTCAAGGGGAAGAAATTGTGAGTGGGAAAAGAGGGAAAAAGGAAAAGAAAAGTTGAAGCACTGGAAAGGATCAGGGCTGTTTGGGGGTACCTGCCAAGCAGCCCTGCATCTGAGCAACAGCCTGGAGTGGGACAGGAAAGCCACAGATCATCCGACCAAACTTCTTTCTGTCTGACTTCAGCGGTCACTGGGAACCTGAGTGCTTTGCATCCATCACGAAGGGAAGATCTGTTGTGGATGGAAGCGCAGAAACATTCATGCTGGAAGGCACCTCAGGAGGTCTCTAGGCCAACCTCCTGCTCTCAGCAGGGTCAGCTACGGGGTCAGAGCAGGGTGCTCAGGGCTTCATTCGTTTTGGGCTTGAAAAGCTGCAAGGATGGAGATGACACAAGCTCTCTGGGAGCTCTGCTCCACTGCTTGACTGTCTTAATGGGGAGAGCTGTTCCTCCCTTGTTTCAGCTGACACCCATTGGCCCTCATCCTCCCATCATGCAAAACAGGGGAGAGCCTGGCTGCCTTTGTACCAGAGAAGAGATAAGGTGGCTGTTATTAGGGCTCCCCAAAGCCTTGTCCTCTCCTGGCTTTGCACCTTTGCACAAGGAAGGTCCATGGCATGCTGGGCTGCATTAGGAAGAGCACTGCCAGATGTGATGGACGCACTCGACCTCTTAACCAAGCCAGCAGTCATTTGGTACAGACTCATTTATCAAGGAACAAAGAAAGCTGTGGGTACAAGGAGCCTCATGCATACCTTTCCCATCGCATGTAATTTGACTACGAGCCAACCACTTTATCCCATTAATAGGACAGCCTAAGGGAGCCTTCTGTGAGCTCTCCCTGCTAGGCAGCGTGGCTGCATGGCGGTGATCTCCCCTGGAGCTGGGACACCTCTCAAGGTTGCTCCTCGAGGCAGAGAGACCTTTTACCAACAGCAGATCTTTGGTAAGTGACTGATAGCATGCTGAGTTAATACTAATGAAACACTGCTAACCCATGTAACTATTAAATAGTAATTACTATCAACTTTGTAGAGATAATTCCATTAGACATAACCTGTTGTCCAAGCCTGAGACTAAGATTGGATCTGGCTGCACCTAAGCTCCATCAGGAGTTTAGAAAGCAAGAGGGTCCACTCTGAACCTCGTGACTCAACGGGAGGGTCTTCCTTACCCTTTTCATCTCTGGTCTCTGTCTGAATCATTCTAACTCGGGTGTAACTCAATTTTCCTTTGTATGTTTCTTCCATGCAGTAATTAATAAGGTGAACCTTGCCATCAAACTTATTGAACCTTGGTGAACCACCTTCTTGAACCTTGGTAAACCACCTTGTTAAATTCCATTGTATTTATTGAACCCTATCAAATTAGAAAGCATATTGCTGCTTCCTTCTTTTAAGTGAGGCGCGTTCCACTCATTTTGTGACAAATTGGCATAGTCGGCAGGATCCGAAATCAGGATTCGCGACACCACAGGGTTGGTGGAAGTGATCCTCTCTACTCAGCACTGCTACAATTTGTCGTGCTCATTTCCCTCAGGGTTTTCAACCCCAGCACCTTCACTTGCACGTCAGCCAAAGCTGCCCTCCACATCTTCCATCAGTCCTTCCCTGCCTTCTTGGGAGAAACAAGTCCAGGAGAGCATTCCCCCATGTTGCGTCAGGGATCACCTTCCACCTTCCCTTCAAGAGAGGTCTTCTAGCAGAGGTCCATGGTCTTCAAAGTCCTCAGTCATTACCAGGGCCTAAAACTGTGTCCCTTCCTCCAGCTCTCTAAAGGAGACCTCAACCTCCTTCTGACCTTCGTCAGGCGGTTTGGTGATCCATTGGACATCAAGGAGCGAGTGATCCATGTAACAGTAAACCTGAGCAGACCCAGGCCCCGGTGCTGGGCTGGTACGTGCTCCATGGACAGCTTGGCCTTCAGGCTGTGTTGTGCTCGGTGTATCCCTTGGCTGCACGTTAAACTGGACTGTAAACGAGAAGAGGGCAGGAAGCTCCAACCTGCTACTGGCGATGAGGCCATCTGCGTGTCCTTACCTTTATCAAAAACTGCAGCAACAATTTCCCATGTGAACATCCTCTCTTTGGGTCAGTAGAAAAGATGACTAGAATTGTTCTCCTTGTAAGAAAACACTGAAGGAGCTCACAGGAGTAAAGTGGGATAACTCTTCAACGGGTGGGATCTGCACAGCTTGCTGCACCACGATGAAAGGCACCTCCTGCTGCAAAACAACATCCAAGCCTGCTGCTGGCCTATCAGGGATTCCGGCAGCTGTGACCTCACAGTCTCCTTCCCAGCCATGGGGCTCCTGCTGGCCCATGAGATCCTGAGGCACAGCTGACCTCATCATAGCATTCCCACCCATCTCCTCCTTGTGGCCTGCCAGCTGGTCAGATACAGGTCACCCCCCATTCCTCCTCCAACACCCTGTGGCTGCTCTGGGACCTCGCGATCCTTGCCTTGGCCCCAGGGGGGTGGGGGGTCAAAGTGAGGAGGTTAGAGTGTGGGTACGAGGGCTTTGGGGTACGTACTCTGTCAGCAGGGAAGAGATCTGGGCATGGACAAGCAGACGCTTCGGGCAACTGCAAAGTAGAGATGGGGCAGTCTGTAATACTCTGCCAGGATCAAAAGCTAAAGGAAGTTTCCCTTCAAAGAGCCGAGTCTGTTGGGAGCTCCACTCTCCAAAATCCCAAAGCCCGTGTGTTACACAGTGATCAGCAGCTGATGTTTCTTTCTGCACCTCTCGAACACAGTTTCTCTGGGCTTTTCCTTTGGCTGGTTTTTATCTCTGGTAGGTGTACACGCTCAGTTCCATCCAACCTGCAAACCTGCCACTTGCCCACCTTCTGCTGGGGGCCAAGCCAAAGGGATGAAGCCTCGTGCTCGTACAAGCCCGAAGCAGAGTTAAAGCACTGAGAAGTTCCCCGGTCAGCCCTGAGCCAGCGTGCAGGTATCGAAGCTGCGGTGAGATGGAAGGGCCTGGAAAACAATTCATCGGCAGGAGGCGATGGGAGAAGGCGCAGGGCATGTGGCACCTGGGATGAAGTGATACGCTCAGGTTCGTCTCTGGCTCAGTGCTGCCCTTGCACATTGACCAAGCCCCAGCTCAGAGCAGAAATTCTCGTTACCGACCGTGGGTGCCAGATGCTGTTCCTGCTCCCTCCTCCCGGTGCATTAATCCCACCTTCTGTGTATCTGCAGGGCCCTGATAATGCTGCTGGGTGGGCACCATGGATGGATTGGCAGGTTTTCTGCATGTTTCTGACTGATCTTTCCTGTTGCTTTTAAACAGGAAAACCTTGATCCGTACTCCCCAGGAACTAAGGAAATGCGAAGAACTGGTGATGACAGAGGTGCCGATCAAGGGAGGGAGTGTAGGTTAGTTCTGCTTTTAAATTTTCTTGCCTGTGTTCTAGCCAAAAGCCTTGTCTTAAACAACTGAAAGGAGCTGAACTGCTGGCTATTTTTCATCCCTACACACTTCTGTGTTGCTACGGACTTGACCAGCCGTAGTCATGGACTCTGAGCCTGTCCTGTGGTGAGGTCAAAGCGGGTATTCAAAAAAAAAAGTGTGCTTTTCCACAATGCTTCCAAGATTGAAGAGAAGAGCTGGCTGTGGGCAGGTGGGAATGCCCAGGAACGGGCAGTGTCACTCAGAACGGGGCACAGCGGTGCGGGTACAGCCGCAGCGTGACAGTTTTCATGGCCTGAGCAGCACAGCACGGATTTTCAGGCAGCACTGGCTGCTGGGGGGATGCGAGCAGCTCCTCCAGAGTGTGGGCATGGGGAGGGGAGAAGACAGTGCTGTTCCTGGGGGAGTGTGGCAGGGACAGAAAAGGCTGTGGCAGCAGTTGAGCCGCTCAGAACTCGAGCAGGAGATGATTTGGGCAATACCTGGCGAAGTCAGCGTCTTGTACGTGTTGCGCAGACTGCGTGAGGCCTGACCGCCTTACGAGGCGAGGAAAGGGGTGTGAAAGGAGCGTTGGGGTGCCAAGGAGCAGGGATGGAAGCGATCACAGACTCATTGCTCAGTGTTCCATGGGCTGTCTGTACACCCCGTGTAACTCACCGTGCGTTCAGAAAGAAGTGCCACCCTTTTGGTGAAAAGAGAAGAAAAAAAAAAGGTAATCTGTGGCAGAGCTAGAACCTGGAGTGAGATTACCATGCTTAGTCTCACCCTTCTAGAGTATCGAAAACATTTCCCTGAAACACTTTCCCAAAGTCACAAGGCGTGGCTTTCTGAAATAGCTGTTTTCCTAGGAGCTGCCTCTGAGCTCAGCCAGCTGGGAGAGTCTTGCCTGCTGTTAGTCACTGCGGCTGATGACAGCTCTCCCAGCAGTTCTGGCAAGGACAGAACAAGAGGAATCCTTATGCTTCTCTGGGCTGATTGTAATTTCTGGAACGTGTCTTGCATAAGTCGGTCTTCAGGTTTTGCAGGTTGTAGGTTTGGGACGATCTATTGGGTCATTAACATGATGCTAATTACAAAACCCGGTGGGATGGGGTTGAGAATCAGAAGGGTAAAAGTGAGAAAGAAACTTGTGGGTTGAGATAAAAACAGTTTAATAATGAAAATGAAATTGTTTAAAAAATCGTAAGGAAAAGAAAAAAACAACAGAGAGAGGGAAATAAAACCCAAGAAAAACAAGCCATGCAAATGAAAACAATTGCTCACCACCAACCGACCGATGCTCAGCCAGTCCCTGAGCAGCGGCCCCCCTGCCACCCTCCCCCAGTTTTATTGCTGAGCACATCATGTGGTGTGGAACATCCCTTTGGTCAGCTGGGGTCAGCTGTCCCAGCTGTGCCCCCTCCCAACTTCTGTGCACCCCCAGCCTGCTCGCTGTGGGGTGGGGTGAGCAGCAGAAAAGGCCTTGACCCTGTGTAAGCCCTGCTCAGCAGAACGAAAACAGCCCTGGGTTATCAACACTGTCTTCAGCACAAATCCAAAACACAGCCCCATACTGGCTGCTGTGGACAAAATTAACTCTACCCCAGCCAAAACTAGGACAGAAAGGCATTTTGGATTCCATATAATTTGCAAGAGTGCTTGAACAGTTTCATGTTATGTTGAGGTACATAGTTATAAAGTCATCAGAAGAAAGTGAAGACAAAGAAGATGAAGATGGCAAAGATACTCAAAAGCGTTACAACCTTTGACAGCAGAAACACGTCATTTACAGTTTATATGAACAGTTTTCCTTCAATGTATTGTTCTTTTCAAAGATTTACGGACGATGTTTTGCTATTTCCATATCAGAGTTTAGTGATTTAACGTAAGGCTCGCCACTGAAATGTAAGAAAAATGACTGATGTATCCAGGAAATAAGTGTAATTACATAGACCGGATAGTTTTACTGCTGTAGTTTACAGGTCTCCTTAAAACGCAGGTGTGTGTGTTTTCACTTGTGCAGTGCAGGGATTAGAAAAAAAAAAGAAAACCACAAAAAAACATCCCTGAAACTTCCCCTGAAACTAGAGGTGGATGAGACCTATCACATTTTCCGCCTCTTCCGCTACCCTGCTTTCTCTTAAACTTGTTTGTATCACTGTCACAAATTCCTTCCTCACTCCAGAGCCAAGACAATGTCAGATATTTTTTCAGGCCGGTCCTCTCCTGTCAGGCAGAGATGTCCACGCAGACGTGCTCGGTCACAGACCCTGCTGCAAGAGGACGAACGGGCGGGTGCGTGGTTGGTGGTGGTTCTCCCTTATCCACAGTGCTGTCAGTCCCCTCAGGGAATGATGCTTTGGGGGGGTTTCAGATGGGTGGTAATTACAGAATAAGTATGTGATTATTGCCGCGGGAGTCTGGGGGTCTGAGAAGAACAAAGAGGTGGGGAGGAGAGATTTTTCACAGCGCAGCTTTTGTGGGTGCGTGACGACAATCATGGAGGTGGTGGCTGAGGTTCTGTCATGGACGTTCTTTTGTTCTGGAACTGAAGCCCCAGTCGCCCCTGACAGCCTTAGTCAGGCGACTGTACCTGGGAGCGCACCGGTTCTTTTCCTGAACCTGAAGAGAATCCCGGCACAGGGAGAGCCTGTTTGGAAGTTTTAGCGGTCTGGGGGCAGAGGCCAGCTGGGGGCGGGGGCCCTCGGGGCGGGGGCCGCTTCTGCTGGTGCCGTCGCGGCCGGCAGCTCTCGCCCCTCCCAGAGCAGAGGCAGTCGCTGCGCGCGCACAGCGCTGGCTGCTCTGCAGAGCCGCGGCTGCTCTGCCCCGGGTCCTGCTCTCGGCCCCGCCCCTCCCCTTCCCTCCCCCTCCTCTCCCCCTCACCCTCCTCCCCTGTCCCCCCTCGCCCGCCTGTGCCGGTCCGTCCCTCTGTCCCCCCTCCTCTGCTCCCTCTGTCCCTCTGTCCTGCTGCTCACCGCCATGTCCCTGCGCCCCTGCCCTGCCCCCTTCTCCCTGCCCCCTTCCTCACCAGGGGTTTCCTTCCGCCACTCCCCGCCCCCCGTCCTCCGGTCCCTCTGTCCGTCTGCCGCCCCTCCCCGGCCACCCCACCGCCCTGCCCACCCCCCTCTGCCGCTCTCTCCCTCTCCCCTCCTCCTCCCGGCTCCACCGGGGCTCCAGGACCGGGGCCGGGGCAGCCCCGGGGAGGGGCCATGGGGCCTGGGGGGGCGGGGCCGGGCCGGGGGCGGTGTCCCCCAGGGTCAGAGAGCGGGAAGGAGCGCCCCGGGGCATGCTGGGAGCTGTAGTGCTGGAGCATGGGGCTGCCGGGCGGCCATGTTGGTTCCCGGGGCATGCCGGGAGCTGTAGTGCTGGGCATGTGGCTGCCGGGCGGCCATGTTGTTCCCGGGGCATGCTGGGACCTGTAGTGCTGGGCATGGGGCTGCCGGGCGGCCATGTTGTTCCCGGGGCATGCCGGGAGCTGTAGTGCTGGGGCATGGGGCTGCCGGGCGGCCATGTTGGTTCCCGGGGCATGCCGGGAGCTGTAGTCCTGGGGCACGGGGCTGCCGGACGGCCATGTTGTTCCCGGGGCATGCCGGGAGCTGTCGTTTCCCCACGCTCAGCTTCCCGGCAGCCATGTTGGCCTCGGGAGGCGCGGTCTCTGCTCCGGCTGCGTCTCGGCTGAGGTGAGGGCTGGGGCCGCGCGGGGGGGTGGGGGAGGGCTCCAAACCGCCCGGTGCGAGGGGCTGCCGGTCAGCTGGAGCCGGGCCGGCCGGGGCAGCCCCGGGAGTGACCCGAGAGCTGGGGAGGGGAAGGAGACAGCCCCCCGGGCACAGGCACCGGGCAGCCCCACTGCCAGAGCCCCCCTGAGCCGCCCCGGCATCTTTAGTTACTACAGTAATAGGCGGTGTGTGTTTTCCTGTTAACTCTCCCAGGGCTTTCACTGCAGCTGCCCTGTTCAGGACGGGGAATATTAAGAGGGAAATGAAAGCGAGCGATACGCATGCGATGGTGATCCTGCCCCAAGGCACGCTGTTTGTTGATCTGGGGAAACACGGCAGTGACTCTGTCAGCGGACAAGGGTTTCCGTGCTATTTCTGTATTTGATACCCAGGGGTTTCTTCCCTCTGCCTGTGTTTCTGTGCAGGCACGTGCATGAAGCAGAGGTGTTTCTCTGTGCCGTACCTGGGACTGGTGACGGCTGGGTGGGTGGGAGGATGCGCAACCACGAAGAAACTTCCTGCAGCTGCCCTGCCATGTGCTTCAGGATAACACAGCTCTTCTGGTCGTTTGCTGCCATGGAGAGCTGCCGAGTGCATGGGGAGGTGTTGGGCTCCTCCTCCCCGCGGTCGGCACTGGTCCTTACTGGGTAGCCTCCCCCAGCAGCCAGTGCTGTACGTCCCTGTCAGCTTTAGGCAAACCTCTGCGGCTGGATTGTGTGCCATGTTCCTCTGATTCGTCCATCCTCCACCTTGCATAGCAAGACGTTTAAGATACTGCAGTGTGCTCTTTTTATTGCTGCTAACGTTCAAAAACGTTGTTTTGGTCTGGTCAGCAAGGTATTTGGAAAACCTCACTGTTGCATTTTGAGAATAAAGTGGGTTCCCATCCTTCCCCCTACCCCCCAAACTGTGCAGAATCCGGACCTTTTCCCCCACCCCGCTGTGTGCAGCCTGGCTTCGTTCGTTTTGCTGCCTCAGACCCAGAATCTAGCAAACAGCTGAGATGTGTGCTGGGTGCTGCAGGCCAAAGGAAGTTTCAAATGGTCCCAGTTTACTTTACGCAGCCATGCAGCATGGTACATTTTGGAAGGAACGCTGGGGTGACGGATCAGAAGTTACTGAAAATGAGATGATCCTGGTAGTGTTTTGTTCTCAGTGCCTGGTTTGGGAAATAATATACTCAAATATTCTAAAACACAGATCTACTAGAGAAATACGAGTGCAAGGTAAATTCACAATTCCTAAATTCATGCTGCATTTGTTGCTAAATGTATGTTTTAATTTCATTCAAACTAGAACGTAAACCAAGATTGTACCTGCAGAAGAATTTGAATAGCTGTCTTTGTTTCCCAGAGTGAGCATACAAGCACCGGGGAGCAGTTTGCAGGATCAGAACTTCAGCCTGCTCTGGGTGATTGATAAACCTTCAGGAGAGGAAAGAGAAACCCCACTTTTTTAAATACAGCTCTACTTCTCTTAATATTTCTTCGTGTTAGATTGTGTTGGCGGTCAGACTCTAAGCACGTGATTGAACTGTTAAAAAATCAAGATATTTAAGGATTATTTACTGTATTATATCCTCTTACAAGCAGTGCACTCTCTTGCCCTGTGAATAGTAGAATGGCATGACTGGTAATTTTCCTTTTCTTTTCTAGTAGAAGGATGCATTTAGGAAGGCAAAGGCAGGGTACGAGTGGTGCCCCACAACAAACCAACCTGTGAAAACCCAGACATCCACTGCCACAAACAGGAAGAAGCTATGGGCCTTTGCTTCAGACTCTGCAAAAGATTGACCAAGCCCGAGGAAAGCGACAAAAAGTGAAGAAATGCCACAGCGTAACTTCGGGATGGCAGGTGAGGTTTCCATCCTTGTTCCTCAGATGTAGCAGCCTCGCTTTGTTTGAGGATGCGGCGTTGGAATCGAACCGCAAGACCAGTTTTCTTTACTGCGCGTGGTGCTGTAGCGCAAGTCCCTTTCATGTCCCAAATTAAGGTGCCAAGACTCTCGTTAAACCTCTGCATGAGAACCTAAAATTCCTTAGTGCTTTCAAGAGTCAAGTCCAGACCTGTGGCATATCCTAACCCATAACCATTTGGAGTCCAGATTGGATTGATTTTTAATGCAGGCTTATGTGCTGTTAGAGATTTCCCTTTTCTAGTCAAAAAGGAAAATGCTGATTGTGTGCATTCTTTTTCCCTTTCAGAGAGTGTTGTACTGTGTTTAGTAATTTTCTGTTTACAAACATAATTTATGGGTGTCTATGAAGTTGGTGTTAACGTTCTTGTGGATGAATGTACCAGTGGAGCTAGCTTTTTGCATGGAAATCAAGAGAAGGTAATATAATTTCACTTAAAATGTGCTCTTTTGCCCACCATACCTTGGAGGGGTGGATTCTGTCCTTTTAAACATAAAAAAAAAAAAAAGAAATCAAATCTGTGAATAAGTGTAGGTGGGGCGCCTGAACTGGTGAAAGGCAGAGAATCTCTCACTGGTATCCACAAATGGCAGAACTGTTGCAATCCTGACCTTGAAATACAGAGACGTTAATGTTAAATACTGGCAGCTTAAGAACAGTCAAGGTAGAAAAAATATTTTTTTCCCCCCATCAGCCTTCTTTTTTTTTTTTTTCCTTTTTGCTATGTAAAGTTTCTAATTTTCTAAATATTGATGTATTTGAAAGTTTGTCATATCCTACCTCGTTTATGACAAGCGTGTGGCAGATAGGACTTTTCTGCTTAGAGAGATTGTGAGCTGGAGAGTGGAAAATGGTTTTCTGGAACAAGTGTGAAAGGATAAATCGGGATAAAAAGGCTTGTATGCCTTTTTACCAGTTGAGTGGTATGAAGATTCCTGGAATGAAATTCCTTCTGGCTATGAAGGAACTGTGAAATGTGACCAAAATAAAGTTCTAGAAGTCTCAAGCCCCTTCATCCCGTTCTGCTGTCAGAGGAATAACTCTTATGGTTTCTCCTCAAGGTTTCTTGACTTACCAGGAAGCACAAGTAGGAGGTCGTGGTCTATGTGGCTGCTGTCCCCACCGCTCCTGCTGGGGTATCCAGCTGTAGAGCTTCTGAGTACAGGGAGGTCTGGAATCGGCACCTGTCAAAGCAGAGGCCAGAGAACTTAAGAATTAATTAGAAACTAATCTAACCCACTGTTTTATCTGCAGAGCCATTCATTTCTGAAGAAGGCCCTCTTCTGTGCTACATGTGATTTTTTTTTTTTTAATTATTATGTGTTTATTTCCTGCAGACTGAGTCAGAGAGCACAGTAATTCACAGGGTCTCACGCCAGTCCTCACGCCAGTGAAGGCTGGCTGTTTCATGGGTATAACAATAGCCCGTAACATAGCGACAGCTTCTGACAGAGACGTTAGCAGCATCTCACGCATGGCAAGTTTGCCGTGCCAAACGGATTCCTGCTTTGTCAAGTATACACCAGTTTGTGGTAAATACGTTTTGTTGTATTCTCCTCCCGTCGACTTCATGTGATAGTTCAGTTCAGCTCTGACTCTGCTATCCCGTAGAACCTCTTTTAAAACCCAGGCTGTGTGCTAACAGATGAACTAGAATGTAGCTGAGCAACCGTAGAGCTGCCACTGACTGTCTTGCATCTTCAGGGAGATCGTTTCCTTAGGAGAGGGATTATATGATTCCAGAAGAAGTCCAGGAAACCTGTTTTACCTGTTGGTCGTTGTTAATCCTGTCTCGATTGCCTTTTACATATCACATTTCATTTTGGGAGGGGTAATACGGAGAGAGTAAGATCTTCCTTTCTTTTTCTTAAGTCCCACCCAGGCCATATCTCTCCTTTATTTTTGGCATTCCAGCAGTAAGCACGCCACTTTGAAGTGTCTCACGTTGACCTGTCATGGTGTCAAGAACCTGAGGGGCGGCACCAGCACTGGGCTTCTGACCTGCAGACCCACGAGCAGTGTCCTTGCTCATCCGGCCGGGAAGTTGTGATTGAGCACGTTTTTCTCGTGACACGGCTCACGTGTGATATGTTAGGGCGTAAGGCAAAGCCAACGGCTGTTTGCAGCCCCGCTCGCCCCCTGCAGCTGCCCCGGCCCCAGCCCCTCCCCTGGGGCCTGTCCCGCAGCCCCAGGCCCCCCATGGCCTGTCCTGGCAGCAGCGAGCGGGGCCTCGGGCGCGCTCGATCCTCCGTTAACGTGGGTGCCGCCAGCGCGGGGACGGAGCGGTGTCTGCAGGAGCTCCTGCAGCAGGAGGGGCTCCAGCCTGGGGCCGGCTGCGGTAATGACGGTTCTTTCCCTCTCCCAGAGGCCGCACTGAGGGCTCGGTTGTCCGATCCTCCCCCGGGGATGTCATTGGCTGCATCTGGCTCGGGCTGAAGGTGAAGAGATGGGAAAAAGGTGAAGCGGCTGGAGAAGGACACGGAGGGGATCTGGCTGGAAGCTGCCCCCGGCTGCCGACAAGAGGCAGATGGCCTCTCCGGGTGAGGAAGGGTCCCTCTGAGTATTCCTCAGCAGACCAGATCGCCGACATGCACCGCGGGGGGCTTTTGCCTAACCAAAAGTGCGGTTCGGCCAGGCAGTGTGTGTGTCTGTGTGCGTGCGTGGGGCTGTGTGTCCAGGAAGCCTCATGTTGTAAGAGCTGAGAGAGGCAGGACAGAAGTGTCTGAGCTGTAACATTCTCCTGGCAGCACGGAGAGCGGGAACTGTGGTGAGTCCTGGGCCCCTGGGGCCGTGTCGCCCCTCTTCTGCGTCCGGGTCCCTCCTGTGCCCCTGCCCCCCCTGCCTTTCCCTCACTGGTGTCACCTTTTTGCTTCCCTGTGCCCCTCTTCTTCTGTCTGTTCTTGTATCCTGCTCCCTGTTCCTCCCTCTCCAGTTTCCAAGCCCCTCTCTTTCTCTGCCCTTCTACCCGCCCCTTTGTTTTTTCTTGCTCCCCCTCTGTCCTGCTCCCTGCCCCTCTTTTTTTCTTCCTCTGTCCTGTCCTCTGTCCAGCGCTGGTTTTTTTCGTTCTCTGCCTCTTTGTCCTGATCTGCATCGCTCTCCGTCTTTCACAATCTCTCTGGCCTCCTCCCTGTCCTGCCTTTTCTCTCTCTGCTTGTGTGTCCCCATCCTCCTCTTTCTCTCTCTCCCTCCTTCTCTTTCTCTCTCTCTCCCTCTGTCCTCTCACCATCTCTGGGTTTTTTGTCATTCTGTACCCCACTGTCGCTGTGCTTCTTCCTGTCCATCTCTTCCTCTCGCTGTCCCTCTCTGCTGCTCCCGGACCCCCCTTCTTTTTCAGTCTTCCCCCATCTCTCCATAGGGCTCCTGACCCCTCTCTTTCTTTCTCCATCCCTCCGTGAGGCTCAAGATCCCGGTCCTTCTCTCTCTGTTGTTATTCTTGCTATGTCCCTCTGTCCTGCTCCCTGACCCTATTCCTTTTTCACTCCCTCTCTGTCCTGCTGCCCACCCCAGATTTTTTCTCCATCTGCCTGCTGCTCCCTATCCTTATTTTTCTTTCTCTGTCCTGCTCCCTCTTTCTGCCTCTCTTCCTCTCTCCCTGCTGCTTCTTTCTCCACCTCTGTCCTGCTCCCTGGCCTTTTTTCCTCTCGCTCTGCCTCTGTCCTGCTTCCTCTCCCATCTTTTCTGTCTTTATTTCTCTGTCCCACTGCCTGTCCCATCGTTTCTTGCTATACCCCCCGTCCAGCCGGCTCTCCCTTTTTTCTGTTCTCTCTTCCTCTGTCCTGCTTCTCGGCCTTTCTTTCCTCTTCCTCCACCTCTGTCCTCCAGGCCATTGCTGTTATTTTTCCCCTTGGTCTCTTTGTCCGGATCTGACCCTCTCTTTATTTCTTAGTCTTCTTTGTCCTGTTCACTGTCCTTCTTTTTCTCTCTCTGTCTGTATGTCGCGTTCCCTGTCCCCGTCTTTCTCTGTCCCTCCTTCCTTCTTCTCCTCCCCCCGCTTCTCTATTCCTCTGTGCTGCTCCCCCGCCCTACTTTTTCTTTCTCCATCTCTCTGCAGAGTCCTTGTCCCTGTTTTACTTGATTTCTCCATCTCTCTGGCCTTTTCCCTGCACCTTTCTTTCTCTCTCAGCTCCTCAGTCTTTTCCCTCATCTTACTTTTCTCTTTCTGGTCCTTCTCCCCATCAGCTTAACCTGATGACCAGGCGTCCCTGTGCTCTGGTATTTACCCGTGTCGTGGTTTAACCCGGCGGCAGCTAAGCGCCACACAGCTGTTTGCTCACTCCCCCGCAGTGGGATGGCGGAGAGAATCGGAAAAAAGGTCAAACTCGTGGGTTGAGACAAAGACAATTTAATAGGACAGAAAAGGAAGGGAAAATAATAGTAATGGTAAAAAAATATACAAAACAGGTGATGCACAGTGCAATTGCTCACCACCTGCTGACCAATGCCCAGCCAGATCCCGAGCAGCAGCCCCACCCCCCCAGCCAACCTCCCCAGTTTTTTGTTCAGCATGACGTCATACGGTACGGAATATCCCTTTGGCCAGTTTGGGTGAGCTCTCCTGGCTGTGTCCCCTGCCAGCTTCTTGTGCACCTCCAGCCTCCTCGCTGGCAGGGCGGTCTGAGAAGCTGAAAAGTCCTTGACTTGGTGTAAGCACCGCTCATCGAGAACTGAAACATCAGTGTGTTATCAACATTATTCTCGTCCTAAATCCAAAACACAGCACTATACCAGCTACTAGGAGGAACGTTAACTCTATCCCAGCCGAAACCAGGACAACCTAGCATTGCCCTAGGGAAGATCTGTGTCTGTAGGGCTAGGGATCATTTGGGAGCGGATCTCCTTAGGTAGACGGTGGAGTTAGGCGTAGTGAAAGCAGGGGTTGTTCTCAGCTGGTGCTCTGTGCATCTTGTTGAAAGAGCAGGCCGCGGGCCTTATTTTGAAGGAAGGTTTCTTGTTCTGCGCTTATTGCTGCTAGGGAGGCTGCACAGGAGTGGTGTTGGGGTCTGCAGGGATGGGTGGGACCTGCTGTGATTCCTCGTACATGTGAACTGGACTTCTCTTAAGGGACTTGAATGAAACCAGACTGACTGCCTATGGTTTTCTTCCCCAGCTCCAATTCCAACCTACGTGCTTTGTGCTAATAAACAAGAGACCCTGAGCTATTTTCCAGATGTCAGTGGCTGCCGGTTCGCAGAGAACATGGCTTACTCAGGTGACGGTGCAGTTGGTCTGTGATCAGGGATGTGTACTTGCATGATGGGGCTTTCATGAACATTTTCTGGTCTTGCCACTTCAAAGGCCTTCTTTTTTCTGGAAGTTTTTAAGACGGCATTTCTTATTCTGGGGTTCAGACTGGAGTTGGACTTTATGTTGAACAGCTGATATAATGGGGTCCGTAAAATGTGAGAGCGCGCTGCTTTTTTGCTGTTGTTTTCTAACACTGTCTGAACTTTGGTAAGCAAGAGGAAGAGTGGTTGAAAGAGCCTGTTCTTTGAGAGTAACGTGTGCCTGTAGTGTGCCTGTCTTTGTATGGAGAAGGTTTCCTCCTGCAGTATGATTTTGCTGGGCTGTGAGGCTGTATTGGAGTAGCAGAGGTAAGAAGTGTCATCTTTGAAGGTGATGAAGCTGTAGCAAAACAAGCAGGACAAGCTGGTTTCTTCCTAGAATGCTGCCTGACAAAAACAGTGGCAAGTAAAGGCACTTGCAGTTGGCTTTTTTATGCAGTCTTCATACAGAGTTTTGGGTATTGATTGATTTCTGGGAAGCAAGACAGCAGCGAGGAAAGAAAACTGGGGCTTGTCTGAACGGCTTCTTTGCCGTAGGCAGGGTTCGAGCCTTTGCGCTAGCACAGGTCTTAACTACAGTTTACGAACACAGAAAATGAGCTGTCTGTAAGGAAGGTTTCAGTAGAAGTAAGGGTCAATTTGCTAAATTGGCTCCTGTGTACGTGATGCAAATAAGAGATGACTTGGCAGCGTTTACATCTCAAGTGCCGTCGAGGTCTTTTCAGGGGTACTTCTGGACTGCAGGTCGTGTGCCTGAGTGGTCCTGAGTCCCAGCTCCTGCCAACAGTTTTACCTCCTGGAGATACGTTTCATTTGGACCCATTTTCTCAGCTAAGTCTATCCGAGTCTTACAGACTTGGGCCCCTTGGGATGGTGCTGTTGTAGTTCGAGGGCTCAAGTGGCACTGTTTGGTTTACCGTTGCTTTGCCAAAGGGATAACGGTCCCACAAAAAGCCTGGGACTGCAGTCTTCTCGGTAGTCGTCTGTAGCCTTCACGCTGCCAGGCTGTTGCTGCTGTTTCCTCAGAAGTAAACACCCTCACCCTAATCCTGGGACGTCTCTCCTGCCCTCTCTGGACGGAGTAATGGCTGGTCATTCATGAACTGGTCATGCTCTGCCTTCAACCTAGGCAGGGTATTTTCCCTCATTCCCATCTTTTTCTGAAGTAAACATCACAGTTGTTATAATCATGAAAAAGCTGGATTTTTTTCTTCCTTGTACAAATACTGCTTTGTAAAATACTTTCTTCATTTCCCTGTTCTGTGTTGGTAGCTCTGAGCATTTAATCTGGTCTATCTGAGCCTCCTGAACCCCGAAGCAGTGTTCTGAAGGAGGCCTTATTAGGGATTTCTTCAACGCTGTTAAAATAAGAGTTGCTTGCTCTGCTTTAAATCGGGGTGACGGAAAAGGCCACTGTGGTTTTTGAGTCCTTTTTTCCCTTCAATTTTTAGATCGGCAGAGGAAACTTCTGTCGGGCTTTCTCTTTGCGTGCGTCCTGGTGCCTTTCTCGCCAGCTTTCTTTGCCAAACGCGGGCTATTGCTTAAGACTTCCATCAGAGGTGAATGCCTGTCACACAGCAAGGGTTTTTGGGTATCGGACGAGGAAACAGCAACGGCCTACAGACCAAGTCTGATCAACCTCATAACATAAATTGGCAATCAATATAATGAAGCCTGAGTGGAGCAAGCTAAGCATGAACAAAAGAGAGAAGAGCTGTGTAGGCAAGGTACAACACCATTAAGGATTAATCTTACCCACTGATGAGCAACAGTCGGGGAAATTGTCGACCTGTCGTGTTCTCCGTCATGGTGTAGGGACACCTCCTTCGCTGGGCAGCACCCCTGGACCAGCCAACGAGAGCTACCGTGAGTCAGTGTTGGGGCGCCTTATTTATGGGATCGCACCTTCTCTGTTCCGTCGTAAGACTGACAGGTTGACGTAGACACGTCCTTTACATACAAAGCTGGACGTGTCTCAGAAGGGCTGGCGATCCGCAAGGAGTTACATGCAATTGGTCACAGGTTTCTGTGTGCGAGTGGGTCCGTGCCGCTGTGTGAGCAGCGCAAGCACGCTATGTAAGCGCTTTCTACTGTCCCGTGCCATACCTGAGGTCAGGAGCGTCTCGCCACACTCCACCCCTTATGGGGTGGGTAATGGTGTGATCCAGCAGTTGGGGTAACAGCCCTGCAGAGTGAGAGCGCGAGCCTCTCTTGCCTCTCCACGTGCGAAATGGCTGGGCGGTGAACGGAGAGGTGGTGGAGGAGGAGGAGGACTTTCCCAAGCGGGAGGCAAATGCGAGATTAATCCCTATCGGTGTGTTTGATCGTTTGCTTCTAGGACATATGGCAAAGCAAAGCTTAATCACAGTCCAAACAAAACTTCTTAATGGGCTAAAGAATATTACACTGATAAGAGTTTTTGTTACTGTGTTTTGCAAATTTACGGATGGTACCCAACTAAACAGGTCAGAAAGTGAAACTCCACCAGGAGGTATTGCGATTTGATGTATCGTTTGTAAATGTTTGGAAATGGCACGGATGTTGTGTTCGATTTGCCGAGATTGTTAACATCGGTGCCACAGGTGGTGTGAATCGATGCTCAGACACCTCCTTGTTGCAGGGTAAGCGTATCAAGTACGAGACGATTTGTCCTACTATCAAAGCTCAAGAAGAACTTCCCTGTTGCAAGGCTGAAGTGGCACCTACTGTGCGATTGCCTGTGGCTTCCATGGTAGCGGATAGATTGTTAAGAGCTCCTTCTAGTTCGTTAACCCCGAGTCCAGGAATTAAGGGTCTGATTAAATGTCTCTATCTGGAATCATGGGGGGTTCCTCATATACTGGGGTGAAGAGGTGGGGGGTCAGATCTACGCATGCGGCAGGGGCTGCGTTAACCCCCTCACCTCCCGCTGCACGAATGACCGCAGGCAGAGGCGCTGTGAAACGAACGTCAAACCTTTAATGACTTAAGAAAGAAATAGAGAGATGGGCGAGGGCTGTGGCAGGTCGCATGTTGCAGGGATCTGTGCTCCACACCTTCTCTATCAGCCTATCAACAGCGGTCAGGGGGGCGTGGAGCACTTTGACTCCTGGCGTCCCTCAGGGTTCTGGCTCGCTTGGTGGGCACGTTGTTGCCGTCAGATGCCCTGCGCTTGCTGCTGCCCGCTTGCTGCCTGCTGCTGCCTGCTGCCGCACCGTCCCCACCCGGCTTCCCCTCCCGCAGGGTTTTTGAGTGTTTTACCACCCGGCACACCACCATCTTCTTCCTCTTCTTGGGTGGCGTGTTGTCCCACGGGGAGGTCTCTTGTGTCTTGGGGGTGCCGGCTGGCGCGGGGCGCTTGGCCTGCTGGCCGCCCGCCTCACCCGATCTGGGCACCACCCGGCGGGAGACGATGCCCAGCGACAGCGGCAAGCGGGTCAAAACCACCCGGGGCTGCCTCCGCAGCGCCTCCTCCGCCAGTTGGGCCATGTGGGGCGGATGGCGCTGGGGGGCAGCCACGGGGCTCAGCAGAGGACTCTCCAAGGGACCCTTCAGGGGATCCTCCGGAGGACTCTCTGGGTGACCCTTCAAGGGACTCCCCAAGGGACTCTCTACAGAAGTCTCCACGGGACGCACCGTCAGCCCGGTGGGGAGGACCGCTGCCACCCCGCCCTGCTTCCCCTTGGGGTCCAGCAAAGGGGAAGTCGCCACCCCTGAGAAGGGGTCGGCGTCCCCCAGCATCGCTGCCGCCACTCGGCCCATGGGGCATTCGCCCTCCGCCCCGTACTCTGAGAAATCCGGTGGCTGGTTGGGGAAGGCGGTGCTGGTGAGACTGTCGGAGATGTCGAGGACATCAGGGATGGTGTCCTCGCTGTCCCCCAGCCCCGCCACTGGCGCTGGCTCCTTGGGGCAGCTGCCCTCTGCCACGCACTTGGAGAGCTCATTGAGGAGGGCGGTCAAGGTGCAGCTGTTGGGCTCATCAGGGGTGGTGTCCTCGCTGTCCCCCAGCCCCGCCACTGGCGCTGGCTCCTTGGGGCAGCTGCCCTCTGCCACGCACTTGGAGAGCTCATTGAGGAGGGCGGTCAAGGTGCAGCTGTTGGGCTCATCAGGGATGGTGTCCTCGCTGTCCCCCAGCCCTGCGGCTGCCACTTGCTCCTTGGGGCAGCTGCCCTCTGCCACGCACTTGGAGAGCTCGTTGAGAAAGGTGATCAAGGTGCAACTGTTGGGCTCATCAGGGGTGGCGTCCTCGCTGTCCCCCAGCCCCGCCACTGGCGCTGGCTCCTTGGGGCAGCTGCCCTCTGCCACGCACTTGGAGAGCTCATTGAGGAGGGCGGTCAAGGTGCAGCTGTTGGGCTCATCAGGGGTGGTGTCCTCGCTGTCCCCCAGCCCTGCGGCTGCCGCGTGCTCCTTGGGGCAGCTGCCCTCTGCCACGTACTCTGAGAGGTCGGGGAACTTGTTGAGGAGGGTGATCAAGCAGGGGCTGATGGGAACTTCGGGAACGTCAAGGACGGTGTCCTTGCTGTCCATGGTGTCGAGCCAGGTGAGCGTGTCGGTGATGTCCACGGTGAAAGACTGATCGTCCTGAAACTGCAGGTTGTCCCCTGCCAGCTCAGGAAAGGCCTCAGCAAAGGCATCTGGCCCCAGGACGGGCAGGTCCAGGGGCTTCTCCGGGGCCTCCGGGATGGTCACCCCTGCTGAAAAAGCAATCAAAGCCAGCCCAACCCCGGGGCAACGCAACCTTTCTTAGGCACGGGACACCCGCCTGTGGGCTCTGCCATCCCCCAAACCTCACCTTTGGGCTTTGTCTCGGTTCTGCTGCGTGGCAGAGCTGGGGCAGGCCAGTGGGGGCTGGCGGCAGGAACACTGTCCTCGATGACCACCACGTCATTGTCAGAGGCCTCCAACGGCTGCTTGGTGCTGCCGGGCAGGGTGTGGACCACAGGGAGGCCCTGCACCCAATCCTGAGCTATCAGCTGGCAGGGCACCAGCGTCCCCGTCACCACCTGCTGTCCCCAGCCATAGGCAGGGGGACAGGGAGCAGCCACGGGGATAAGCGGCACCACGCTGGGGAGCTGCACCACCTGCCCCGGGGCCCCCCGGGGCCCTGGCACCCCCTGCAAGGCGGTGTCCTGGGCCAGCTGGGAGGTGACGGTGTGGAGCTGGGCAGGCTCACAGGACACCGGCAGCCCTGGGACAGGGGGCAGCACGCCAGCAGTGACCGGTGGCGGCATGGCCGGGGTGGTGAAGCTGACACCGGGCACCTCCGACGCCATCGGGAGCCAGAGAGGGAACCTCTCTGTTAGGGGAAGCGAAGAGAGGTGATGGGGTGAGATATTGGCAGGTAGCATGGGTTGGGGGGTTACCCAGAGGGCAGGAGCACCAGGAGGAGCTGCTGTACCTGCCGTGGCGGTCGGTCAGTGTGGGGTTGGTTTGGGGCAATCAGCGTTCCGAGGAGTCTGTCCCCATGGCGATCATTATGACAGCGCCTGCTTCAGCCAGCCTTGCGATGGTTTCATTTTTCACACCACAGCAACTTCCCATCTCAGTGGTTTCCCATCCTGCTGCTGATGTCCTGTCCTCAATGCTGATTTCGCATCCCCACTGTGCTTTCCCATCTCAACGATGTTTTTTTTGAGAGGTGATTTCTGTGTCCAAGGGGAAGGGATGGGGGGCCAGCACCACTGGCCCTGCGATGCTGAGATGCGTGCGCTGCCCCATCTTCCATGATGGTGGAGATGGGAGGGGGCCTGGGGCACTTTTGGGTTGTTTTTGTCCTCCCCCCTCTCTGGTCTGGGCCAGAGGTCAGTCTTGGTCTTGCTGTTGGGGAAGCGAAGCTCTGTGACGTTCATGATGTTGGACACTAGGAGAAATTTCTTTACTGAAAGAGCGGTCAGGCCTTGAACAGGCTGCCCAGGGAAGTGGTTGAGTCCCATCCCTGGAAGTATTTAAAAGACGTGTAGATGAGGCGCTTGGACATGGTTTAGTGGGTATGGTGGTGTTGGGTTGACGGTTGTGCTCGATGATCTTAGAGGTCTTTTCCAACCTTAATGATTCTATGATTCTATGTGGCCCTTCCTGGGGAGCGCTGGTGGGGCCGTGCCGGGCGTGGAGAAGCATCGTGGGGCAGCGGGCGGGCGTCCTTCCCTGCGGGGTCTGTGAGTGCAAGGGGTACGCCGGCAGTTAGCGAGAGCTGCGGGGAGCCTTCCCCTGAGCCCCGGCTCAGCCGGGCTCTGGGAATGTCCCCGATGGATGCTCAGACCCCAACGGAGGCCAAGGAAGAGATGTCGGAGGGACCCAGAGCCCTGCAAGCCTCGGGCACGAGCTTGACGGGAGCTCCTGGGGCGCAGGGCGTGCCGCTGCACCCAGCAGACCCCTGCCTGGAGCTTGAGTGCCGTGACGCAGGAGATGTGGAAGGGAGAGGTCTCCTCCGACCCTGCAGAGCTGCGGCGGGAGAAGGAGAAAACATCGGCGGGTCGAGGAGGAGCCCGCATCTCCCCTGCTGTAGGCAGCAGGCCCGGCCCGTGCCCACTGCTGACATGAGCTGGTTGTGGATGGGGTGGAAGTGCTTGGTGAGCCTGACGGCGAAGATGACGTTGGGGATGAGGAAGAAGGAGCAGCATCCCAGGCCGAAGCAGGCGGCATTCTGCAAGGAGAGAGCATGCTGGGCTGTGCGGGGAGAGGCAGCCCCCGGGGTCTGGAGGGGCTTGGGGAGCCTTGCGGTGGCTGTTCCCAGTGGTGTGGGGGAGTCAGGGCTGCCATTGGCCCCAGCTGCCCCCAGTTCGTGCCAGTGTGGCCAACCCAGTGCAGGTCTTGCGCAAAGAACCGCAGCTTCTTCCTCGTGAAGCAGCCGATGTCCTGGGCAGAGGGAAGGCAGCATGGAGGGCAGGCGTCGCGCTTCCCAGCCTGGCTCCAGCCCCGCTCCAGCCAGCCTAGACTGCGGGATGAGTCAGAGAAGGGGGTACAAACTGTATGAGTGTCCTGGTTTTGGCTGGGATGGAGTTGATTTTCTTCCTATTAACTGGTATAGTGCTGTGTTTTGGATGTAGTGTGAGAATAATGTTGATGACACACTGATGTTTTGGTTGTTGCTAGGTAATGTTTACGCTAGTCAAGGACTTTTCATCTTCCCATGCCCTGCCAGATGTGCAGGGGGCTGGGAGGGAGCGTGGCCAGGACGGCTGGCCCAGCTGGCCAGTGGGCTATTCCATACCATATGACGTCATGCTCAGCATATAAGGCTGGGTGAAGAAGGAGAGGGGGCGTTCGGAGTGATGGCATTTGTCTTCCCAAGTAACCGTTACGCGTGATGGAGCCCTGCTTTCCTGGCGATGGCTGAACACCTGCCTGCCGATGGAAGTAGTGAATGAATTCCTTGTTTTGCTTTGCTTGCGTGCGAGGCTTTTGCTTTCCCTATTAAACTGTCTTTATCTCAACCCGTGAGTGTTTCTCACTTTTACCCTTCTGATTCTCTCCCCCATCCCACCCGGCGGGGGGGTGAGCGAGCGGCTGCGTGGTGCTCAGTGCCCGGCTGGGGTTAAACCACGACAATGAGGCATCTTCCATGTTTATAACCCTGTGTGGGCTGACGTGCAGCAAGTGTTTGAGACTGTCTTTACTCCTGAGGAAAGAATTAAAACCTGGGAAACAAATCCAGGAGGCCTGTTCCAGGGTTTCAACACCCCCTCGGTAAAGAAATGCTTCCTCGTGTCAAGTCTGAAGCGCCCTTGGCGCAGCTTTGAACCATTCCCAGGCGTCCTGTCCCTGGATCCCAGGGAGAAGAGATCAGCACCTCCCTCTCCACGTCCCCTCCTCAGGAAGCTGCAGACAGCAACGAGGTCGCCCCTCGGCCTCCTTCTCTCCAAACGAGACAAACCCAGAGTCCTCAGCCGCTCCTCAGAGGACATGCCTTCCAGCCCTGCCACCAGCTTGTTGCCCTCCTCTGGAAACATTAAAGTACCTTAACATCCTTCTTAAATGGGGGGGCCCAGTTTACGGGATTGCATTCCTGTACGATGTTCCCCCCAGTAAGGGAATGCCATTAGTACAGCTATAGCTAATTGTTTCAGGACGTGCTATGTCAGCATTCATTTGCCTCACGCAGCCTTTGCAGAGAGGAAAGCGTGGTCTTAAAATGCACTGGCTACCAGTTCATTTTCAAGCATAGCTCAAAGCATAGGTTTGAGCTCGTAAATCCCCTGTGGTTTGAAAGCTTTGCTACTTAAAGGCAGGGGGCACTCATGGCAGGGGAGTTCGCCTCTAGCCTCGCTCTGCCCTGCTGATCCATCAGATCCACGTTTGGACACGTGCAAGGGCCTGTCTCGTCACGCTCGGCTTGCATCAAAACGTTGAGATTCTTTAACTGAACAGACGTAGTCTGGCAGCTTTCTGCACTCATTGCACCAGTTTTCCAAACTAATTACCGTGTGTGTGCTAGAAGATTGTTTTTCATAGTTACTTTTATTAATTAAAAAAAAAAAGAACTTCCTTTTTATCTGAATAGCGTCCTCAGTGATTTCCTGACACCGACATTCTCAGGTGGTTTTAGGTGGGCGTATAAAAAGCAAAATCTTCAGTGCTTCTTTGCAGCTGTCTTACAGGGACTCTTTAAAGACAGGCAGTTGCCTTTTGCTGTCGGATGGCCACCTGGCCAGCCACCTCCTTGCCCATATCAGCATTATCAGCCACAACCTTCCTCTTCCCTAAATGCCTGCAGAATTCATTTAAAAACTCAGCGACCTTTATTCACGCGCCTGGAGAGAAAAGCACATCCCCACAGACAGCAGGGCCATGAACTGCATCGCGCTGACCCACCAGTGTTCTGTCTCTTGTAGCTTTTTCAGTGTCTGGGCTGATTTGGCGCTTTCTCCAAGGAAACTTCCACAGTGGAAGCTCAGTTACTGCCAGCTGTGGTTATTTTCCTCCCTAGGAGGCAGACACCCCTTCTGAAAACGACGAGGCTGACGCCACCAGCTTCACGTTCAGAGCCCACCCACACCGCGCGTCCGTTGCGCAGCGGCCGGTGGAGGGCTGGATCTGCTGTCGTGACTGCATGGAGCTGGACTCCAGCAGGCGACTGATGGGTGAAAGCCTCATTAACACATCTCTCAGGCTCCACCCTTCATGCTTTGATGTCATCAAATGAAGAAAACAGTGAAGTTCATGGTCAGGTCTTTTAAATTTAGATTGCAGAAAACCATCGTTCCAGAAATCTAGGCTTCCTTCTCCACGTCATATTCTGGATTCATGGCACCCTTGAGCCAGAAAAGGCTGTATGCATGCTCTCAACGTCTCTGCAAAGTTCATGCAGGGGGAACTGAACCCCTTCCTTTCACCTCTGGCGTCACCATAACCAAATGTGTATGGTACAAACGCCCTTATTTACGTACTCTGAACGTACATACCAATTTTGGCACTAATGTACAAAATGACAAGAATAGTACCTGCCTCACTCTTTCAGTACTCAAAATACTAAATGCTAAAGGAAAAAGAGATTTGCCAGGGTTTTAGATAAGATCTGAACATCTTCCCACCAACTGAGGTAGGCAAGTAACTCTCAGAAAGGTTAAGTCACAAATGAGCTCTGAAAGTTTTACCCTGCGGCTGAAGCACGTTTTGTATCCCGCATAAACACGGCCAACTGCGCAGCTCGGTTTCAGTGGGAAAAGGGGATGTGATGGCGATAACAGCAATGGACACTTTTTACAGTTTGGAAGAGTCGTCGTTTGCCTCGCTGTGCTTTGGGCACGGATCCAAATGTTCTAGGTCTGAAAATGTCCAACGTGTCCATCACACATCACCTCCCCTCACGTGTTTTTCAAAGCCTGTGCTATTTCCGTGACGGTCTATTGGCACCGTCCGTCCCAGCCCGTGGCTCTGGTTACACTGTGGCTGCGGCTGCCGAACTCACCCCCCTGCGCCCCCGGGGAAGGGTTTGTGTCCAGCCAGACCAAGTCCCTGGCCCTCCCTGCTGCGTGGCCTCACGGACGTTGGGTCTGGCACAGAGAGGGGACGGCTCGTAGGGGCGGTCTCTGGGCTGCGGGGTTGGTCTCTGCCACGGCCTGAGAGAAGAGGAACAGCACTGGGTTTGTCCTTGGGAGCCGAGGGGCAGAGGACGCGTCAGCGATGCCCAGCAGCGGTGCCCAGTGCACGGCCACCAAGGGCAGGGACAGCCCCCGGGGCCTCCTGGGCACAGGGGCTGCCTTGCGCCCAGCACCCAAAGGCCTTCCTCCGAAGGGTGCTGGGCGGAGGGGCGGCGGGCGGGGCTGCGGCGGGCGGGGCTGCGCATGGGGGGCCCCGTCACGCCCATGTCACAGTGCCACCGCCCAGCAACGCAGCAGTCACAATGCCCCGGGGCAGGATGAAGGGGCTTCCTCCTGTGTCCCGCTGCTGGCCTGCCCGGCTTCGCCGTCAGGACAGAGCTGGCCCAGGGGCAGCCTGAAGACGTCCGAGAGGAGGCCCTTGAGAGCCGGTGGAATTCCCTGGAGCGGGCTGAGGGAGGAAGGCTGGAGGCTGGACGAGGCTCCTGCAGGTTCTCCGCTGCAAGGCAGCTCCCGGCGGGGCCACGTTCAAAGCTCCTCTGATGGACGGAAACCCCTTGCAGCGGGATAGCAGCAGCAAGACCACGGGAACGCCTTCCTGAGGAGCACTGCAGAGCTCGCCGTCCTCGTCCATCCCCCGCGGAGCCAGGGGCAGCAGCCGTAAGAAATGGGACGCAGAGATGCTGCAAGGAGCCCCAGTGCTTTGGGGCACCCACTGGTGTCCTGCCAGGCGTGGGAAGGGTTCTTGCCCGCAAGGTCGATCGGGCTGCGGGCGTTTTGCCACTCTCGGAAGCCCCTGAGTTGGCTCCAGGCTGAGGGGGAACAGGGGTTGGGCATCTCCTGGGCAGCACGAGCAGCCTGTGGGACGAGGAGGCGGGTCTCGCTCGCACGCTCAGGGAAGAGCCGATCGCCAGCTTGGGGGTCAGGAAGGAATTTCCCCCGGGGCAGATCGGCACTGGTCCCCGGGGGTTTTTTGCCTTCCTCTGCAGCCTTGAGCACGACCCCGTGCCAGGGCTCCTCCGGTCCCTTTCGGCTGGGTCACTGCCTGCTGCTCGCGCACCACGAAGATGGCCTGTCGTGCCCTGCGTCTGGGGAGGGGAAGGATAAATGAAACCATGAAATGGATGAACGAAATGAAATGAAAGCATGAAATGAACGAATGAAATGAAATGAAAAGAAATGAAATGAAATGAAAGAATGAAATGAAATGAAACACATGAAAGAATGAAATGAAAAAATGAAATGAAAGAATGAAATTATGAAATGAAACAAAAGAATTAAATAATGCAATGAAAGAATAAAATGAAAGAATGAAAGAATGAAATTATGAAAAGAAATGAAATGAAATGAAAAAATGAAATAGGGAAATGGAATGAAAGAATAAAATGAAAGAATGAAATGAAATTATAGGTGGAAATGAAATGAAAGAATAGAACGAAAGCATGAAATGAAAGAAGTGAAGGAATTTATTTCTTACTTATTTCTTATTTATTTCTTGTCATTATTTCATTCGTTAATTATTTCATTCTTTCATTTCATTTTATTTCATTTCATTCTTTCCATTCCTTTTACTTCATTCATTAAATTTTTTCATTTCATTTTTTCATATCCTTTCATTTTTTAATTTCATTCTTTCATTTAATTTCTTTCACTTCATTCTTCATTCACGAAATGATGAAATGAAAGAATGAAAGAATGACAAGAAATAATGAAAGAAAGAAAGAATGAAAGAATGACAAGAAATAATGAAAGAAGGAAAGAATGAAAGAATGACAAGAAATAAATGAAATGAAAGAATGAAATGAAATAATGGAATGAAATAAGGAAATAATGAACTGAAATGAAATGATCAAATGAAATTATGACATGAAACTAAAATCATGAAATGAAAATAATGAGATGAAATGAAAATAAATGAAAAAATGAAATAAAAAGAATGAAATGAAAAAAATGAAATTCAATGTTAGATGTAAATTAAATGAAAAAAGAAATTAATCGAAAGAATGAAATTAAATG